>NW_027397073.1:53546247-53558570 GCF_003265705.2 Callorhinus ursinus
AAAGAAAGAAAGAAAGAAAGAAAGAAGAAAGAAAGAAAGAAAGAAAAAAGGAAGAAAGAAAGAAAGAAAAAAGGAAGAAAAGAAAGAAAAGAAGTGTTCAGGTAGTTAATGATTAGAGATAGAAGATAGTTTCTTGATGGAAATAAAGGATTGCATAGGACATCTGGGAAAGTATTTTTGTTTCAAAATATTTCTCCTTCAGAATACTCTTAAGCCTCTCATTATTTCTTTATTCCTATACTTACTTTAATATGAGTAAAAATAATCCACATAAATTACATCTTCCTCCTGTCATAAATATATAACATCAACATTAAAAAAAAAAGGTTTTGATAAGTATGGTTTAAAAGTCTAAATATTTCAATTTTACCCCAATTCATTTTGAGAATTCCAAATATCTACATTTACACCAAAAAATCTGTTCTCTATACACAAGAAATGTGAACCTTCTTATTTTGCTTTGTTGTTGAGTTTTTTGGATGGAAGGTCAACTAGATATAACTATAATGATCCCCAATGAATACTAATAATGGTACTAAGAACATCTTGACAAAATACTGGAGAAGTTCCCAGATAGCAGACTCTTAAGATTGCAGATTATATTAGTAGCATTAAAATTTAATTTTAATTAGCCATGACACTTACATATACTTCAGGACTGATGAAGCGCTCTTCAGACTAAGAATTCTTAATAAGCTCTGTTTAATTTTAATTTCTATTTTCATTTGACAGTATCTAAGGAAAACGTGTGATTTGGTATTGTAACACCACCCAGTTCAAGTGCTGTAAGTTTCCAGTTTGTTCTTATTCACTCAGCCAATTTAATTTCCAAATCATAAACTCTTCCACTGTGCCTTCTGAGAGCAATAATTTCCTTTGGAAGGTTTCTTTAAGGTTTTTAACCTTGATTGAGAGAATATATCAAGTGGAAAATACTTTATATAATCCAGTTCTTTTGTTCTATGAATTATCAAAACAGTAGCACGTCTTTGAATCATATTTTAGGAAATATGTATTCCTTTAGAAGAATTATAAGTGAACAAATTTAGTCCTGTTCTGATAACTAATAATTATATAAGAGGGAAAAACAGCCTTAGCCTCTAGGCTCACTACACCCCTTTCTACTCATGGCAATATGGATAGATCTAGACATTTTTTGTCTATTTTCTAATTCACAAAAATAAATCTAAAAGAGTTAAGGTGTTTACTGAAGACGGAACAGAAAAACTTATTTTTTGAACTTTTTTTCTTAATATGGGATGAAAAAGACAATTTTATTTTTAAAATATTTTTTAAAGATTTTATTCCTTTATTTGAGACATACACACAGAGAGAGAGAGAGAGAGAGCACAAGCGGGGAGGAGGGTCAGAGGAGAGGGAGAAGCAGACTCCTCAATGGGCAGGGAGCCCAATGCCGGGCTCAATCCCAGGACCTTAACATCATGACCTGAGACAAAGATAGACGCTTAACTGACTGAGCCACATAGACATCCCAAAAAAGACAAATTTAGAGCACTTTTTACCTCATTTGTGAACAATTTCCCGACTTCTGCCCAGGTCAGTGTTGTTACTTCCCTTTATAGACTTCACCCAGAACATTTTTTGTCCCTCTCTTATAACACTTAGCCTACTTAAGACTATTTTCACTAAGAGCACATCTAATGATGTCCTTGGAATCACAGAAGCCATAGCACATTCATCTTGTACCCTCATAGTATCCAAAACACAGTGAACATCTATTAAATATTTGTTAAATTAAAAAAAAACATATTTTCTTTGAAAAATTCAATATTGCATATATTCAATAGAGAAAACCGAGGAAACACAATAAGGAAAAAAATCAACTTTTAAGGTGGGAACTATTGTTATTCCCATTTACAGATGCAGAAATTGAGGTTTAGAGATGTTAAGTTGCTCAAGAATGTAGCTCCAACTACTGGATCACGAGGGCAGAATTCGAGAGATTAGTCATACCATAAGATGAAACATTAGAATAATTGGGATCCCAGAAGAAGAAGAAAGACAGAGAGGGGCAGAAGGTATATTGGAGCAAATTATAGCAGAGAACTTCCCTAACTTGGGGAAGGAAACAGGCATCAAAATCCAGGAGGCACAGAGAACCCCAATCAAAATCAATAAAAATAGGTCAACAACCAGACATCTAATAGTAAAACTTATGAGTCTCAGAGACAATGAGAAAATCCTGAAAGCAACTCAGGACAAGAGATCTGTAACCTACGATGGTAGAAACATTAGATTGGCAACAGACCTACCCACAGAGACCTGGCAGGCCAGAAAGGACTGGCATGATATCTTCAGAGCACTAAATGAGAAAAATATGCAGCCATGAATACTATATCCAGCTAGGCTGTCATTGAAAAAAGAAGGAGAGATAAAAAGCTTCCAGGACAAACAAAAACTAAAGGAATTTGCAAACATGAAACCAGCCCTACAAGAAATATTGAAAGGGATCCTCTAAGCAAAGAGAGAGCCTAAAAGTAACATAGACCAGAAAGGAAAACAGACAATATACAGTAACAGTCACCTTACAGGCAATAAATGGCACTAAATTCATACCTTTCAATAGTTATCTTGAATGTAAATGGGCTAAATGCCCGCAATCAAAACACACAGGGTATCAGATGGATAAAAAAACAAGACCCATCGATATGCTGTCTGCAAGAGACTCATTTAGACCCAAAGACACCCCAGATTGAAAGTGAAGGGGTGGAAAGCCATCTACCATGCTAATGGACACCAAAAGAAAGCTGGGGTGGCAATCCTTATATCAGACAAATTGGATTTTATTTTATTATTATTTTTTTTAAAGATTTTATTTATTTATTCATGAGAGACAGAGAGAGAGAGAGAGAGAGAGAGAGAAGCAGAGGGAGAAGCAGGCTCCCAAGGAGCAGGGAGCCCAATGCAGGACTCGATCCCAGGATCCCGGGATCATGACCTGAGCCAAAGGCAGATGCTTAACCATCTGAGCCACCCAGGCGCCCGACAAGTTGGATTTTAAACCAAAGACTATAATAAGAGATGAGGAAGGACACTATATCATTATTAAAGGTTGTATCCAACAAGAAGATCTAACAATTGTAAATATCTATGCCCCTAACATGGGAGCAGCCAACTACATAAGGTAATTAATAACAAAAGCAAAGAAACACATCAACAAAAATACAATAATAGTGGGGGACTTTAACACCCTGGTCACAGAAATGGACAGATCATCTAAGCAAAAGATCAACAAGGAAATAAAGAATTTAAATGACACTTTGGACTAAATGGACTTCACTGAATATACAAAGGAAGGAAAAAAGCAACAGAATACACATTCTTCTCTAGTGCCCATGGAACGTTCGCCAGAATAGATCACATCCTGGGTCACAAATCAGGTCTCAACCGGTACCAAAAGATTGGGATCATTCCCTACATATTTTCAGACCACAATGCTTTGAAACTAAAACTCAATCACAAGAGGAAAATCGGAAAGAACTCAAAAACATGGAGGCTAAAGAGCATCCTACTAAAGAATGGATGGGTCAACCAGGAAATTAAAGAAGAATTTAAAAAAATCATGGAAACCAAGGAAAATGAAAACACAACAGTTCAAAATCTTTGGGATACAGCAAAGGCAGTCCTAAGAAGAAAGTATATAGCAATACAAGCCTTTCTCAAGAAACAAGAAAGTTCTCAAACACACAACCTAACCCTACACCTAAGGGAGCTGGAGAAAGAACAGCAAATAAAGCCTAAACCTAGCAGGAGAAGAGAAATAATAAAGATCAGAGCAGAAATCAATGAAATAGAAACCAAAAGAACAGAACAGATCAACAAAACTAGAAACTGGTTCTTTGAAAGAATTAACAAGATTGATAAACCCCTGGACAGACTTATCAAAAAGAAAAATGATCCAAAAAAATAAAATAATGAATGAAAGAGGAGAGATCACAACCAACACCAAAGAAATACAAAGTTATAAGAACACATTATGAGCAACTATATGCCAGCAAATTAGATAACCTGGAAGAAATGGATGCATTCCTAGAGATGTATCAACTACCAAAACTGAACCAGGAAGAAATAGAAAACCTGAACAGACCTATAACTACTAAGGAAATCAAAGCAGTCATCAAAAATCTCCCAACAAACAAGAGCCCAGGGCCAAATGGCTTCCCAGGGGAATTCTACCAAACATTTAAAGAAGAATTAATACCTATTCTTCTGAAACTGTTCCAAAAAATAGAAATGAAAGGAAAACTTCCAAACTCCTTTTATGAGGTCACCATTACCTTGATCCCAAAACCAAAGACCCCATCCAAAAGGAGAATTACAGACCAATATTCTTGATGAAAATGGATGCAAAAATCCTCACCAAAATACTAGCCAATAGGATCCAACAGTACATTAAAAGGATTACTCACCACAATCAAGTGGGATTTATCCTTGGGCTGCAAGGCTGGTTCAACATCCACAAATCAATCAATGTGATACAATACATTAATAAAAGAAAGAACAAGAACCATATGATCCTTTCAATAGATGCAGAAAAGCATTTGACAAAGTACAGCATCCTTTCTTGATCAAATCTCTTCAGAGTATAGGGATAGAGGGTACATACCTCAATATCATAAAAGCTATCCATGAAAAACCCACAGCGAATATCATTCTCAATGGGGAAAAACTGAGAGTTTCCCCTAAGGTCAGGAACATGGCAGGGATGTCCACTATCACTGCTGCTATTCAACATAGTACTAGAAGTCCTAGCCACAGGAATCAGACAACAAAAAGAAATAAAATGCATCCGAATCGGCAAAGAAGAAGTCAAACTCTCACTGTTTGCAGGTGATATGATACTTTATGTTGAAAACCCAAAAGACTCCACCCCAAAACTGCTAGAACTCATACAGGAATTCAGTAAAGTGGCAGGATATAAAATCAATGCACAGAAATCAGGGACATTCCTATACACCAACAACAAGACAGAAGAAGGAGAAATTAAGGAGTTGATCCCATTTACAATTGCACCCCAAACCATAAGATACCTGGGAATAAATCTAACCAAAGAGGCAAAGGATCTGTACTGAGAAAACTATAAACTATTCATGAAAGAAATTGAGGAATGCACAAAGAAATGGAAAAACGTTCCATGCTCATGGATTGGAAGAACAAACATGGGGAAGATGTCAATGCTACCTAGAGCAATCTACACATTCAATGCAATCCCTATTAAATTACCATCCACTTTTTTCAAAGAAATGGAACAAGTAATCCTAAAATTTGTATGGAACCAGAAAAGATCCCGAATAGCCAGAGGAATGTTGAAAAAGAAAAGCAAGGCTGGCGGCATCACAATTCCAGTCTTCCAGCTCTAGTACAAAGTTGTCATCATCAAGACAGTATGGTACTGGCACAAAAACAGACACATAGATCAATGGAACAGAATAGAAAGCCCAGAAATGGACCCTCAACTCTATAATCAACTAACCTTCAACAAAGCAGGAAAGACTGTCCAATGGAGAAAAGACAGTCTCTTCAACAAATGGTGTTGGGAAAATTGGACCGCCATACGCAGAAGAATGAAACTGGACCATTTCTTTACAGCACACACAAAAATGAACTCAAAATGCATGAAAGACCTCAATGTGAGATAGGAGTCCATCAAAATCCTAAAGGAGAACATAGGCAGCAACCTCTTTGACCTCAGCCACAGCAACTTCTTCCTAGAAACATCGCCAAAGGCAAGGGAAGCAAGGGCAAAAATGAAATACTGGGACTTCATCAAGATAAAAAGCTTTTGCACAGCAAAGGAAACAGTCAACAAAACCAAAAGAAAACCTACAGAATGGAAGAAGATATTTTCAAATGACATATCAGATAAAGGGCTAGTATCCAAAATCTATAAAGAACTTACCAAACTCAACACCCAAAGAACAAATGATCCAATCAAGAAATGGGCAGAAGACATGAACAGACATTTTTCCAAAGAAGACATCCAAATGCCCACATGAAAAAGTGCTCAAAATCGCTCAACATCAGGGAAATCCAAATCAAAACCTCAATGAGATACCACCTCACACTAGTCAGAATGGCTAAAATTAACAATTCAGGAAATGACAGATGATGGCGGGGATATGGAGAAAGGGGAAGCCTCCTACACTGTTGGTGGGAAAGCAAGCTGGTGCAACCCCTCTGGAAAACAGTATGGAGGTGCCTCAAAAAGTTGAAAATAGAGCTGCCATATGATCCAGCAATTGCACTACTGGGTATTTACCCCAAAGATACAAATGTAGGGATCCAACGGGGTATGTACAGCCCAATGTTTATAGCAGCAATGTCCACCATAGCCAAACTGTGGAAAGAGCCAAGATGTCCATCGACAGATGAATGGATAAAGAAGATGTGGTCTATATATACAATGGAATATTATGCAGCCATCAAAATGAATGGAATCTTGCCATTTGCAACAATGTGGATGGAACTGGAGGTTATTATGCTGAGTGAAATAAGTCAATCAGAGAAAGACAGGTATCATATGACCTCACTGATATGAGGAATTCTTAATCTCAGGAAACAAAATGAGGGTTTCTGGGGTGGTGGGGGGTGGGAGGGATGGTGTGGCTGGTGATAGACATTCACCAGGGTATGTGCTATGGTGAGTGCTGTGAATTGTGTAAGACTGTTGAATCACAGACTTGTACCTCTGAAACAAATAATACCTGTATGTTTAAAAAAAAAAAAGAAGATAGCAGGAGGGGAAGAATGAAGGGGGAAAAATCGGAGGGGTAGATGAACCATGAGAGATGATGGACTCTGAGAAACAAACTGTGGGTTCTAGAGGGGAGGCTTGTAGGGGGATGGGTTAGCCCGGGATGGGTATTAAAGAGGGCATGTACTGAATGGAGTACTGAGTGTTATATGCAAACAATGAATTATGGAACACTACATCCAAAAGTAATGATGTACTGTATGGTGATAAACGTAATACACACACAAAAAAAGGGAACTTAAAAAAAAAAAGAATGTAGCTCCAGTGTCAGTTTCTCAACCAGCACGTGGTATTGTAAAGGGCTGTAAGTGCTACTTGCCAATGGGTATTAATGAACCATCTGAGGTTGGAAATCACAAATGCATGATAGCCAGTTAGAATAGATGTTCTATGACTCATGCATTTATCGACTCATTTATCATATATTTAATATCTCTACATCAAATTAGGAAATGTATTTGTTAGATACCCTCTAGGCGGCTAAAAAAGCAGAAGCAGACGAGAAATTTTGGTTGGATTTAGGTTGGGATCATGGCATGGTGCATTCAGTGACTATGGGGTAAAGAATTGAAGGTGTGGATGCAGATCAAAATGAAATGACTGACCAGTCAAGGTAGGAAATGAAATTATCCAGAAGAGACTGGAAGTCCAGAAAAATACAGAAAGATTTGAGTGATTGGGATGGGGAACTCAGATTTTCAAAAGAAGAGGGATAATAAGAATAAAGAAGAACATCAATATAAGAATGATTTACTGACAATTAGCAATTTCAGACATGGAGTTGTTTGAGTAATGGCAAGACTTATGATGCGCCAGTACGAAAAAATTGTTAAAATGAGATGGGATTGAAGGGAAAGTAAATGACATTATCGCACATGATAGTCAGTCACCCATTAAGAAGGGAGAGGAGCAACACAAGGCTCTGAACTGGTGTATTTCCCCTCCCCCAAATAGGGGGCCAGGAATGACATCATGACATTACCAGCATGTGAAATACCTGAAAATTTTTAATGTTTGTTGGGGAAATAGTTATTCTGGCTATGGATGTATAATCCATGAAATTATCTAAGCCTTTTTTGAACTTGCTGGTATTTTATTCCTAGCATTATTTAGAATAATGTGTTAACGTTTTTGTTTGTTTTTGTTTGCACTGTCTAAACACTCTCTCTTATTTGTCTGAAAATATAACTGATTTTCAGTGTTTTGATAGATGAAGGACACATCCAAGTTAAGTCTGTTGGCATGATTACGGTTTTATAAATGTCCATAATGTCTTTTCTCTGCCTTCCTCTTCTCATAACAGAATTCATGACCTTCCCTGTTTAGTGTCATGGTTATGAGCATGGATTTTAGGACCAGGTTGCCTGGGTTCAAATCTTCCCTCAGCTACTTACTACTAGTTGGAGGACTTGGGTGAGTCACTTACATTCTGTGATCATGAGTAACCTTCCCTATAAAATGGAGGAAAATACTTTTACCAGCATCATGGGATTTTGTGAGGACCCAATCCATAAATACATGTAAAGGAGCCCCCACTTGGACCGGCATACAAGTAAGGACTAAGGCAGTGTTGCATGTAATTAATATAATTATTTTAGTAAAAATGCCATATTGCCTTTAGTCACTGAACTTTCCCTCCTCTGATCTTCATGTCCATGAGAATGGCAAAGCTTTGAATGATGTAAGAGTGTTATAATATTTTCCCTTGTGTTTTTGTATCTTTTCCTAGTGATGCTCAGGAATTTGTTGGTTCATATGCCATGGCAGTACATAGCAAATATTTTCAAAAACCAATCAAAAACGACACCATGATTCTCAGGTTCCACTTTATAGCTCAGACCCTCTATGTTTTAGAAATAAATTGTAGCACCCCCCCCCCACCCCCAAAAATGAATTATCTTAACACTTCAATGCAATATTGTTTATTTCCCATGTTGAGTCATTTTCATAGATATTTATCTTTGAGGTAATGATTTTTACTACATGAAAGAAAATAACACTATCTAGACAATTTTCTGTTCTAGATGATTTATAAACATGTAAAATTTATGTTCCTACCAATCTCCAGAACACTGAATAACCAACTGTTGGATATGAGTCCCTTATTCTTTTCCCCTCATTTTTATTTAGCAAACATTTATTGAGAAGTTCCCAGAGATTTGCTTGGTGGTGCAATTTAGCATGGTAGACCAACATATGAGTAGTTTTCCTATCCTTGAAAGTTCAGTCAATCATGTCTACTAGTCCTTCTTGTCCAGACATATTTATCCTACACAGAGCAAGACAAAACTATGTAAACTCCACTAACATTCCCAGAAGACACGGTCAAGTGAATGGCTTGGTCTTAAGATAGAGGAAGCCCTAGTGAGAAACATGATTTGCTACTGCTCCTGAATGCACCCATCAATGACCAAATTCAGTCATGATCCTTACCACTTTGTTAATTCTAAGACAAGATACTTATAGTTCCTCCACTGGAAAGTCTTTCAATTTATATAAAATTAATAATTTGCTGGAGCATCTGCTTTGAAACGTTACTTTACCAGTAGATCTGAGAGGCAAAGTGGAGAGACTCTAACACAGCTCTTGAATTCTCCAGCTGTGCAACCCTAGGAAATTGCTTAATCTCTTTGCTTTAGATGATTATATGTTATACTTTGTCGATTTGTAATAAAGGCAAATAATATCATAAATGTAAAGCATAATAATGACCAGCATTTCTTGACTTATTACTAGCAGCTGGATACCTCTTCCAGATAGGAGTGAGGTATCAGGGTTTCTATCCTTTATTTTTCCATACTCAGAAATGTGTGGAATGAATTCCAGTATAGTATCATGGTTTTAAAAACACTTGGGGCCAGACTACTCTAGAGGAACTCTAGAGGAACTCAGTAATGATCCTTGGAAACCCTCTGGGCTTCTCTCTATGTATATCTATACCCCCAGCATCTTCACCAAAGGGTAAAATATTGTCATTAAATGCTCTCCAAAAAGCCATACACAAAGCACAGTTAAGAATTCATTCTTGGGGCACCTGGATGGCTCAGTTGGTTAAGCACCAACCAACTCTTGATTTCAGCTCAGGTCATGATCTCAGGGTGGAGGGATCGAGCCCCAAACCCCGTGTCAGACTCTGCACTCAGTGGGGAGTCTGCTTGAAATTCTCTCCCTCTGCTCTCCCCCCTCCCCCAGCATGCTCTCTTAAAATAAATAAATAAATCTTTTTAAAAAAATCATTCTTAAGTGTGTGTGTTAAGACATGGGAATTAAGGTATATATGTTAAAAATGTACATAAATGTCTGGAATGAGAGAACCATGAGCATCAGAATGTTTACCGGTTTTGTGAGGTGGTAGGATTAGGAGGAAGTTTAATTTTGTTATTTATACCTTCCTTTGTTGACCGGATTTTTACACTGTGCAAGAATTACCTTTATGATACAAAAATTAAAGCTATAATGGACATTGTTTGGTGGGTGGCCCTAAATTTGCCTACCTGGTGTTTTTATGAAGACACTTCTGCTAGAATCTGGTCTTTTTATTCACTTCCCCCCATGGCAAGTTAGTGGGTGATGGGATGGAAGGAATGGAGCATGCTCAGGTCAGCATCTTTCTCAGGGGTTTGCCTGCCAAGGAGGCAGCAGGCTGCCATTTGGTCAGAGGCCTCCCCCAAGGGAGCTGGAGGGCCCAGATGTACAAGTGCCTGCCTGTGAATCTGTCTCAGGAAGAGGTCAAGTCTGACAAGCCCAGATGGATGCCATTCTAACACCCCATTCTCCAGTCAGACTGTGACTTAAGGAGGTGACATGGTCACCTCTAATATCTTTTTTGCTGTTCATAGGTGTTTGTGTATGTGTGTGCATGTGTATATATGCATATGTGTGTGTGTGCATGACTGAATTCAGGAGAGTAAGGAGGTGACGTATTACTGATGTGGGGAACAAAGGCAGAAAGAAATGTAGATGAAACTAAATTTCCTTATAACCTGCAGCACACTGACAAATACTGGAGGCAGGCAGAGTATGACATTCCTTCAGGAACTCCCAATCTTTTTTTTTTAATTTTTTTATTGTTATGTTAATCACCATATATTACATAATTTGTTTTGGTGTAGTGTTCCATGATTCATTGTTTGCTCATAACACCCAGTGCTCCATGCAGAATGTGCCCTCCTCAATACCCATCACCAGGCTAACCCATCCCCCCACCCTTCTCCCCTCCAGAAACCTCAGTTTGTTTTTCAGAGTCCATCATCTCTCTTGGTTTGTCTCCCCCTCTGACTTACTCCCCTTCATTCTTCCTCTCCTGCTATCTTCTTCTTTTTCTTTTTTCTTAAAATATGTTCCGTTATTTGTTTCAGAAGTACAGATCTGTGATTCAACAGTCTTACACAATTCATAGCGCTCACAGTAGCACATATCTTCCCCAATGTCCATCACCCAGCCACCCCATCCCTCCCACCCCCGACCACTCCAGCAACCCTCAGTTTGTTCCTGAGATTAAGAATTCCTCATATCAGTGAGGTCATATGATCCATGTCTTTCTCTGATTGACTTATTTCACTCAGCATAACACCCTCCAGTTCCATCCACGTCGTTGCAAATGGCAAGATCTCATTCCTTTTGATGGCTGCATAATATTCCATTGTGTATATATACCACTTCTTCTTTATCCATTCATCTGTCGATGGACATCTTGGCTCTTTCCACCGTCTGGCTATTGTGGACATTGCTGCTATAAACATTGGGGTGCACATACCCCTTTGGATCCCTACATTTGTATCTTTGGGGTAAATACCCAGTAGTGCAATTGCTGGATCGTAGGGTAGCTCTATTTGCAACTGTTTGAGGAACCTCCATACTGTTTTCCAGAGTGGCTGCACCAGCTTGCATTCCCACCAACAGTGTAGGAGGGTTCCCCTTTCTCCACATCCCCGCCAACATCTGTCATTCCCTGACTTGTTAATTTTAGCCATTCTGACGGGTATGAGGTGGTATCTCATTGAGGTTTTGATTTGGATTTCCCTGATGCCGAGCGATGTTGAGCACTTTTTCATGTGCCTGTTGGCCATTTGGATGTCTTCTTTGGAAAAATGTCTGTTCATGTCTTCTGCCCATTTCTTGATTGGATTATTTGTTCTTTGGGTGCTGACTTTGATAAGTTCTTTATAGATTTTGGATACTAGCCCTTTATCTGATATGTCATTTGCAAATATTTTCTCCCATTCTGTCGGTTGTCTTTTGGTTTTGCAGACTGTTACCTTTGCTGCGCAAAAGCTTTTTATCTTGATGAAATCCCAATAGTTCATTTTTGCCCTGGCTTCCTGTGCCTTTGGTGATGTTTCTAGGAAGAAGTTGCTGCGGCTGAGGTCGAAGAGTTTGCTACCTGTGTTCTCCTTTAGGATTTGGATGGACTCCTGTCTCACGTTTAGGTCTTTCAACCATTTGGAGTCTATTTTTGTGTGTGGTGTAAGGAAATGGTCCAGTTTCATTCTTCTGCATGTGGCTGTCCAATTTTCCCAACACCATTTGTTGAAGAGACTGTCTTTTT
>NW_027397073.1:53563570-53564291 GCF_003265705.2 Callorhinus ursinus
TTGGTGTTGGTTGTGATCTCTCCTCTTTCATTCATGATTTTGTTGATTTGGGTCATTTCTCTTTTCTTTTTGATAAGTCTGGCCAGGGGTTTATCAATCTTGTTAATTCTTTCAAAGAACCAGCTCCTAGTTTTGTTGATCTGTTCTACTGTTCTTTTGGTTTCTATTTCATTGATTTCTGCTCTGATCTTTATGATTTCTCTTCTCCTGCTGGGTTTAGGCTTTATTTGCTGTTCTTTCTCCAGCTCCTTTATGTGTAGGGTTAGATTGTGTATTTGAGACCTTTCTTGTTTCTTGAGAGGAACTCCCAATCTTAATGTCAATGCCTTGCTTGAGGGAAAAACAACCTAAACCTGACAATAGCCAGGCTTCCAGGATCCTGTAAGTCTTTAGCATACGAAAATCATTTTGGAGGGGCACGTGGGTGGCTCAGTAGGTTAAGTGGTTGAGTGGGACTCTTGGTTTCCACTCAGGTCATGATTTCCACTCAGGAGATCAAGCCCCACATCAGGATCCTTGCTCAGCGGGGTGTTTGCTTCCCCTCTCCCACTGCCCCTCTGCCCTACACCCAACCCCCGCCTCTGAAATAAACAAACAAATAAACAAATAAATCGAAAGGAAGAAAGAAAAGAAAGGAAGGAGGGAGGGAGGGAGGGAGGGAGGAAGGGAAGGAAGAAGGAAGGAAGGAAGGAAGGAAGGAAGGAAGGAAGGAAGGAAGGAA
>NW_027397073.1:53564301-53593861 GCF_003265705.2 Callorhinus ursinus
GAAGGAAGGAAGGAAGGAAGGAAGGAAGGAAGGAAGGAAGGAAGGAAGGAAGAAAATCCACTTGGAAACTTCACTTTGTCTTTACCTCCCCCAACTCCAAAGAATATAATCAATTGTTTCTCACAACCCAAGGGCAGCTTTTTCTGCCCATGGGTCCTGCCCATGGTATAATAAAAACACTTTTTTGCACCAAGAACATGTCAAGAATTCTTTCTTGGCTGTTGGCTCTGAGCCCCAACACTTCAAACCACATCATTATTGTTTCCCCCAAATTGAGAGCGATTTGCTCTCTTGCTGTTGTTTGTCAGCTAATACTCATCCCCCTTCTCAAAACTACACCTAGTTCATTTTGTGGAACTCCCTTTCCTCCAACAGGTGTACTCTTGGGGGAGACAAGTTCTGGAAGCTAGAGGGGTCCCTGGAGCCTCCTTCTTTTAGGAATTTGAACTGAGTGGAGAAACCAAAGACAGAAGGCATGGTTAAAGTTACTGCCTGGCTTCAGGGAAAGTCAGACACTTGGGTACATCAGTCTCACTCTTCCTGCCACCACATGTCCTGGAGTGTCTAGGTTCCTGCCTTTTCTAAGACTGGCTCTGTCACCTTCCCTTCAAATTTCTTAGTTTCCCCAAGATACTTGTAATAAATTCCTGATATGCCTATGCTACATAGAGTTAATTTCTGTTTGCAGCAATAATAGATACCATTTGGAAAGGGGAAAAAAGGAAGCAACTGTGGCCTGAGTTATGAGTAGATGAAACTCATTATGTACAAATGGCTCCAGTAACACATGAATTCTTAAACTTAAACTGAGTTATGTTAACATCAATCTCTTTATAATTACTCCATATCACTGATCATAACTAGTGTCAAATAAGTTACTGTGAGTTATAAAGCTGTAATAAAAATACTATGACTCACTAGGATTCCTTAACTACAAAAACAATCTATAAATGGCACTTACCATGTAAAATATTCGGTTATGGTGTGCCTCTATTTGCAGAAGATAGATTTCCTCTCAGTTTGTTTCATTGGTGAAAGAGAATACCACCTTCCTTAAAGTATCATGAGTGAAATGAGATTATACATATGAAAGTTCTCCGAAGACCTTCCATAAATTGTGACCTAAAATTAAATGGCAATTCCAAACTATGTTCTATTGATAACCAAAGGTCAAGTTTATGCCCTTGTTAAGTAGAAAAAAGGTGCTGAAATCTGAAGTCATTTAGATCACATAATCTAGCTTTTTGATGTAGTCAATTTGACAACTTCCTGACAACATTTTGCTAAACTGTTTTCTTTTAATTAAATAGAAGCAGAAAAGCATTCTTGGTGTTGGGAAAATTTTTTTTCAACTATGTAAATATATAATAGAAATTTGAAAAATTATATTCCTTGTCACTCTTCATTTTTGGTATCCTTCCTTCAAAAAATGTATTAACTATTGAGCAGGTTTATTCAGTAAAAAAGAACATGATGATACAAGATAATGAGGGATTATACATTTATAGTGGCACCGTTAATTCTAATCACAATATGTAACTGTTCTTTCACGCTGCTGAAAGCAAATGAATCAGCAGTGGGGGCTGCTTCATGATTTTAGATAGTTGGAAATGTGTAATCTTAGGCAAAGATCTCTCCAAGAGTAATCTATGGACCACCTACATCTAAATTACTATGGAGTAACATTTTTATAGAGTAGATTTGTGAAATGTCCCCCAGTCCTCCAATTTGCTGAATTACAGTTTCTTAAGGAGTTAAAAAAAAAGACCATTGATAACACAATGTTCCATGTATTTTCATGCACCAAAATTTGAGAACAATAGTGTAGGTAGACTTTATCACTGAGCAGACAGAAGGAAAAGTAGGGTAACTATGTGATGCTGGAGTTGTACACTGGACAACTTTGGAGGGTGCTGTTGATGTCACAGTCTATAGTGCAGTGGCTCTGATTGCAAGACTTAATTCATATCTTCCAATGACCAAGGAGTAGTTACTAAAAGAGTGACTGAGAGAATCCATTCCATTTGTATCTTTCAAAGCCTCAGTTATCAATGTCCTTAAGTATGAGATGTACAAAGGTTATATTTTGATCTACCCCCTAAGTAATAAATTATTAAAATTGTTTGGAAAATTCCATTTGTTCCATCATTTATTTGATGGGAGTCTAGGTTTTTAAACCAAGGAACTAGAGAAGAAAAAATCCTAATGAGAATTATCAGTCTTTGTAGTTATTTAGTCTACACTTAGAACATTCCTGAAGAGAGAGAAAAAAAAATCTCTTTAAAAAAATCCATTTCTTCCCTTGGAAATAGTACCAAAAGCTGATTTCCTTCTTTAGAAAATAGTCTTACATTATAAAAATTAGCCAATGAGATATAGTTGAGTGATAATCAGAGTGAGGTGTTGCAGCAAGAGACAGAGTCAGAACTGTAGCATGTCAACACCAATTCTCTCAAATCAAATATTAAGCAAAGTATCTTCAGTTTAAAAACAAACTATACAAAGGGCACCTGCGTGGCTCAGTCAGTTAAGCAGGTCATGATCCCAGGGTCCTGGGATGGAGCCCAGCATTTGACTCCCTGCTCAGTGGGGAGTGTGCTTCTCCCTCTCCCTCTGCTGCTCCCCCTGCTTGTGCTCTCTCTCTCTCAAATAAATAAAACCTAAATAAAATAAAATAAAATAAAAGCAAACCATACAAGCCTCCTTAGTTATCTGCATGTTCATGGATATTTTCAGTAACAGAGTCTAAAATGTTATTGTTTTGGAAGGTTAAAAAGTGAAATCATCACCTTTCTCAGTGCAGGTCACCCAAGTTGATACAATTTCAAGAGCATATTTTTTCAATTTTGGATGTGGTTCAGCAAATCAACACTGAATCCATTAAGACTGCCTTAATATCATTTCCTCACCCATATCTTTTATCCTTTTTCTATGCTCTGTTTATTTAAATATCATCTTTCATCTTATTCCTTCAAGCATGTCAAGTTTGCCCTCCAAAGAGACGTTTCCTATATTTTGTAATTTACTTATATTAGAAATTCTCAAATAACCACATAGACTGAAATGCAGTACCAGTTACTGGATACAAGTTGTTTTCAATAGGCAAGGAAATCTCAGTGAGTGATTACTGTTCACTTGATTTCCACAGCATTTATATGTATTTTTTTGTGAAAAAAATGTGTACTTTCTTTTCCTTATAGCCTTGGCAATGCATGTTATCACATGTACTTACGCATCAAAATCTAGCTGGTATATTTTATCGGTTAGAAAGAGCACCATGATGTGGTAACTTCATTCATTATATGCTCTTACAAATATACTACAGCTATTTAAATGTTACTAAATTTAAAAGTTATATTTAAATACACCATTACAGAAAAAATAAACATATTGTCCTAGAAAAAATTAAAGTTGAGAGAGAAATGATATAGGATCCTCACAAAATAACTTTTTTGATAATAGGAAGTTCCTAGATAATCAATATCAGACTAACAGTAGTCTCTTGAAATCAAATTTTCTGATAAGAGTAGAATTTATATAAGACCAGATTGAAAACCTAAAAAAAAAAAAAAGATTAAGCTCTGTAATAATTTTCTCTTCCTATATATCGTGAGTATGAAAATGAAGCCAATAGAATAGACTCATAAGTGTCCTTACATGACTCACATGATAAGAGACTTCTGGGTAATTCCTGTATGATCCCTAGAAATAACTTTATCTTTTATGATGTTGATGTGGGAAACAAAAGCAAAAGAAAAAAAAATGAATTTCCTTACTGTCTAGAGCCCGTTGACAAGTCCTTGAAACAGGGAGAGTGACCTTGTAGTTGCTCAGCTGCCTCATTGCTGACACTCTGCTAAGGGCAAAAGGCAACCTTAGCCTGACCACTCAGGATCCTTTAAATCTACTTTAACATATACAGATTCCTTTGGAAACTTCCTTTATCTCTGCGCCCCAAGTTATATGTTGGCAATCATCCTCCAAGCACGTGACCCACTGATAGACATCTGAAGGGTCTCCTGAGTTTTTACAATAAATGACATTTTTACAGTAATAAATGACATTACAGTTCTTAGCTGTAATAAATGACATTTTCCTAACAATAGCTAGCCCCCTCAAGGCCCAGGAAACCTTGTTTCCAAAATTCCGTAGAGGCTTACACTATCCCTAACCCCCTCACAACTTGAAAGTATATAATGGGCCGCTCCTCACGACCCTAGTGCGGCTCTTTCTACCCACGGGTCCTGTCCCCATGCTTTGATAAAACCACCTTTTTGCACTGAAGACATCTCAAGAATTCTTTCGTGGCCCTTGGCTCTGAACTTCAACATTTCTACATCTATATGAACTGAGTTGCTGAGAACAATGGAATATAAAATCATTTTGTTAGAAATTGGCAAAATTTTCAGATCTGCTTTATGACATGCTGTGTTTCTGTTGAAACAATCAACAGTTGATGGGCTTCTTATAAGTATCATGTGGTTTCCATGCAATCATACAAACTTACACAATTTCATTTTGGCTCAATGATGATGGATACTGGATATTAAAAAGATACACATGCCCTTTGATCTCACAGTTAATGGGTCCATCATTCACTATCACTTCGCTCTTTTAATGGAGATTCTGAGAAGTAAGGCAGACAAAAAACAATGGCCTTTCATCTCTTCTCTTGGTTAACTTGAGAAATTCATTTCTTGTCTATTAAAAGCCAAAGCAATATGTTACCAGGCCTTGGGTCATGTCTTCCATCACTGTTCAAAACTTCTGTTACTGGCTCTTTCTGTTAGGCTTTGTGGGGATGGGGCTCAGCATTTTGTGATGGAGTAAACCTCCAGGGGATTCTGATGCATGGTGTTTCTTCAAATGCTAATTGCTGATGCCCAATTTGGTGGGTCTAGGGTCAGGGCTCCAAATTTGCATTTCTAACAGGTTTTCAGGTGATGCTAATCCTAGGACTTGGGAACTGCACTCTGGTTATGGCATCTGTGAGTGAAATCAGCCTGTGAATTTTCATAGGCTGTCTTTCACTTCCATTATGTCATTATGATGAAATCTCACCAAAATTAAAGAAAATTAGACAAAATGTACTGTATCAGCTTAGAAAACAACTCTTCGAAAGAATGGTTTCATATGAAATACGAATATACGATAGAAATTACACAAGCACCTCTCTCTCAAATAAGTAAATCTTTAAAAAAAAAAAAAGAAATTACACAGCGCCTACAAAGAGGGAAATCTTTGTTGAATGGACGAGTGTGGAAAAGGAAATAATTTGCCACCTATCTTAAACAAATAGAAAAGCAAAATCCCGAATCCCTGCCTGTTAGACATGGGATGCTTCCAGCAGAAAGTATGAAGCCCCATTCACCTCCTTTATTCTGTTTTTAAAAACCATGGGTTTTGAAGACTGCCATTATATGCCACACATTGGTGTGCTCCTGAATATTTTGGAAAGAAGCCCATCAAAGATTCTGTTTGTATATTTAGTGGCCAGTGATACTATCTTGGGATTTTCTCCCTTATAGTTATTTTTGTGGGATGGTCATCTGCCATTCTATAGAAAAATGATGCATTTTCTTGGTTTTCTCATGGAAACCATCAAGTGCCAAACATACCTGCTATTCAAAAGTGGTTCCCCTTCATCACAGCTTTCGACCTCTTAATGCATGATTCTGATTTTTTTTTTTTGTAGAATGTGTCTTTCATAACAATAAAGTGCACTCCATTTCATTGTGGAAGATTCCAGCTTCCTCCCCAGTTTTTTTAGAGGCCAAAGGAGTATTCTCTGTATGACAAGTTTATCAAGATTCATCTGGAAATATTTTATGCGTTCTATTTTTTTTTTTAATCCACAGGAATTAACTTTGCTCATGGATCGCCCTTTCAAGGACTCTATCCATTGTCACAGCTGACTGCTCCAGCGTGTATCGGCAAACATACCCAGCATTCTGGGAGACAGACTTGAAATGAAAGAGAATGAAAGTAGCTAGACATTCAGGAGAGTTTGGGGGTAGATCTGGTTTTGGAACTACAAACTTAAAGAAACATTTTCTACTTTAGAAACAAGTCATGATTTCCTTTGAGAAATAGCAGAGCAAAAATAGCTTGCTATTATGACCATTCAAACATTCTTTTTGGAAACATTAGGACACTATGGCAGAAAACAAAGGGAGAAGGACAGGCAGTAACATTAGGAATTAGGTAGCTGCCTACAATCACGCATGGAGTACACACGACAAGGTTAGAGACGCATTGATGCAATGTGCCCATGAGCTGCTCAGCTGCCGCAAAGCAGGAAAGCATGGTGACAATATATCAGAGAGAAAAGGGAGAATATGCACACACCTGCCAACACACCTGCCTTCCTGGCTGCCCCAAACCCAAAACTAATTTTGTCGATGAAACCGCCACTAGGCAACACTTTGCGAAGCTCATGCACTACAGTGTAATTGTGAAGTGGGTAGTTCCGGACTCATACACGTGTGCATTAAAAGTCTGTCTAAAACAATTTAAAAAATGGTTTCTTGGACCATGTTATTTAAAATTTTTCTCAGTTTTAATTTCCTCATTTGTAAAATGAATATAATAATAGTTCTTTCCTGGTAGGAAGTGCCTGGCATATAGTAAGTATTCCTTAAATAAGAGTAACAGAAGCAATAAGTAGCATTATTGTGGTCATCTCTCAGGGCTGTGGAGGAAATTGAGAACTGATGGGCACAGAGTACTAGGGCAGTCCTGTCCCCAGTTCTGCTTCAGTAAACTTACTGCCGGGTTCTCCCAAGGCTCAGCATTGCAGGGGCATCATGAGAAGAGAATCCATCCCCAGGGGAGGAGATATTCGGCATCACTGATCTTGTCAGATCCAGAGGTAATTCAAGGTCACTTTATAGTACATGATTATATGTTTTAGATTTCATTATCAAACCCATGATAACACAAATTTAAATACCAAACACAATTCCACAGCAGTGTGTCATCCCATGATACCCCCACATCCCACAATGTTTATGTCTAAGCCCATTTACTTGGATGATAAATATTATCACTTGGGGATTTCCCCTTGGCATTAGAAATACTTAACATTTTTTAAAATAAGCAAAGTGGGATATCTCATTCAGGTGTGTAGCTTTCCTTTTTTGGGAAAAGGAACCCCAGTTATCTTTTTGTTTTTGTTTGTTTGTTTTTTCCTGGATGGGCTACCCTACACTGTGGTTAAAAGGTAAGCAACATGTGAATGAACTTTAAAAATTAGGCCATCTATATTTTGGAATGTTTTCTCTCTATATTGATATTTCCAAATTGTTCGTACCTTCAGGAAAATTAATAATATAAGAAACATCTGTGCACCCATTATCTCATTTAATCAATTATTATTTTGCTCATTCTTGCTATCTTTTTGTTTCTTTTCTGCTGTATCATTTGAAGTTGCAGACATCATGACATTTTATCCCTAAATATGTCACATCGTATCTTAAGTACTAAGCCATTCTCCTACATAATCATACTATCTGAAGTACATCAAAAATGCCATTTTGAGGGATGCCTGGCTGGCTGAGTTGGAAGAGCATGCAACTCTTGATCTCAGGGCCATGAATTCGAGCCCCACATTGGGTGTAGAGATTAAATAAACTTTAAAAAAAATGTCGTTTTAATACAATAATATTATCTAATATGCAGTTAGGACCATAATTTGAAGTGTATTTTCATAGATAAGAATGCCAGCAGAAGTGTGGCTAACAAGATCCTGTTTCCTCCTAAAAATCCTCTGTAGGAGGAGAGAATACTTAAGATGAACATGCTTTCATCAGATTAATGTGCCACTTCTTAAGAATTCAACCAATAACTTTAGTTTTCTAATTAAAAAAATTTACACATTCAATAACTTCCTTTTTCCTAGATTTTGATATTTGAGATTTTCGACATCACTATAACATTAAATCCAACCTCTTAAAAATAAAAACTACCTTGGGCGCCTGGGTGGTTCAGTCGGTTAAGCATCTGACTCTTGATTTTGGCTCAGGTCATGATCTCGGGGTCATGAGATTGAACCCCATGTTGGGTTCTGTGCTCAGTGGGGAGTCTGCTTGAGATTTTCTCACTCTCCCTCTGTCTCTGCCCCTCCCCTTGCTCTCTCTCACTCTCTCTCTCTCTGAAATAAATTAATCTTTTAAAAAAATTGGAACTACCTAATTTACACAATAAACCTAATAGAAAATCATGTGGTAAATACTGCTTTTGGAGTAAATACTGCTTTTGGAGCAAATACTGCTTTAAGTGTGACAGGATAATCGTATTGCTATGAGTCGCCAAGTTAGTGAGAGGAGAGATGGAAATGACGGTACAATAAATATTGGTCACTGTTTGCTGATTCCATATCAAATGTTGGTCCCCCTCCCAAGCCAGTATATTTAAGTGATTCTAGGTAGGTTACTTGATCTCTGCATCATTTTCTCCAACCATAAAACAGGAAGGATCCTATCACTATCCACATCAAAGGATATTAAGAGGATAAAGAATATAGGATGCAATTGCTTTTAGTTCACAGGCCAAAGGGCACAATATAAATCCGAGCTATTTGCATCTCCCTATCTGCTGCAATCCAGTATAATGTAATGGGTTTCAGCAAGTACACTGTGACAACATTACAAATCACTAGAACTTTTGTTATGATGTGGCAAGTGTCTGGTAATACAATTTCTCAACAGTTTGTAAAATTCAATAAACATTCAGTTCTTCGTTATTCTTATTATAAGTATAGTCATATTAAATTATATGCAATTACCACTTCATAGGTTAAGAGTGATCTAATATTAGCAATTTCCTCTGGTACAACCTGGCAGCTGTGAGAGCTACAGTTTACTACTATTTTAACAACTGCTGTTATTACTCAAAACATCACCCCAGTATTCAAACTGTGTATGCCCCTACACATGCTTAGGAGAACACATGGCACATGGCATTCATGAGGGCTATGACTATGGCTATTAATTTTGTCAAGTCCAAATATTTCCATATTAATTGCTGTGGCATTCCAATTCCAACATTTGAGGCACACCCTTTCTTCCATCAGTATTACAGAGACATCTATTGTGATGAGTTACAAATGTGACCTGAAACCCACAAAAGACATATGGTCTCATTCAGGAGCTAATATTATGAAGAGATTTTTCCAGCACATTTCTTCAGTAAAGTAAGGGATTTTAGAAAAAAAGCAAAGCTTGCTGTTTTAGCAGTTTTACTGCTTTTTTTTAATGCAATAAAACAAACATTCCAATGGCTTCAAAGTCTTAATCCTAGCAAAGCTATTTTTCTTTATAAGCAATAGGCCTAGATTTCAAAATGAGCAGCAAGTTCCAGAGAACAGCAGCAGAGAGATAACACAGAGTCCCAGAGCAATTCATTGACCCTACAGCAGGGAATAATGATGCATCATCAGAATCCACTTGGGCAGTATCACTTTGCCAAGAGCATTAGGCTTCCTTTTTAAGTAAGATTTGATTTTGCTGCTATTTCTAGAGAGCCTGAGAGCATTTATATCAATGAAATGCAAACATGCTCTTTTATTCACCTAACATGATCACACCTACCTCCTGAAAAGAAAGCAAGATTGGGGGGCAGGGTTCAGATTCGTCGGTTTTTCATATGCAAAGCTTCCCTTTAAGTCATCCTCATGGAATGGGAGACTCTTTTCATAAAAATCCAGTACCTTAAATACATATGCAAACGTTACCACTGAAAACCTGCAATTTTAGCACCACTTGATGAGGAAGAACTCCCACTCCCCTGTATTTTTTTGTCTTAGTTCTTATTACTGAACAGTTTATTAGTTTTTTTATTGTGTGTGTGTGTGTGTGTGTGTGTGTGTGTGTTTGTGTGTGTGTGTGAGAGAGAGAGAGAGAGTGGGTGTGTACTTGTGTGCATGTGTGTCTAGGGGATATTTATCTGGTATTCCCCAGAAGCAGAGCATGATAAAATTATAAAATGTAATAAAGCATAATTAGGTTTTATGAAGTTCTTAACATCGAGATTTGTTTAAAAGAGGACTACAGTCTCAAAATGGAGTCACTTATGCTAAGCCCCACATCACCAAAGCTAGACTTAATTACAGTTTCAGCTCTCCCAGAAATGGAATCTTAAACCAGTCAATCAGGGATCACCTGATCGGCACTAGTGAGATAACCTGTTTAAAAGTAAAGTGACCTTGCTACAACCAATCTGCTTTTTGCTAGTGTAACTTCCTTGTTCCTGCTCCCTCTGTCACGAGCTAGACCCCAAGACCTGACCTTTACTGCCCACTGCTCATACTAACCTTTGTCTTGCATTTTTCCCTAAGCTCTTCTTTCAGGCTTATCTCTTAACTCAGGCAAATGAAACCCAAAACCATCCCTCAGGTGATAGTAATGGCCCTGCCCAGATCACCCAGACCTTTTGAGCTAAACCCCAGAATCCTTCGCAAATGGAGCTTGGAGTGACCTCTGGAAGGACCTACAATCACCTTTACCTCATTGTAATACTAAAATCTCTACCCAAGGAGGAGCACAAGCCTCATTGACATAACACACAATATATGAAAAGGCATGTTTCTTCAAGGCAAATGCACAGCCTTATGGCTGCCTCTAGGTATGATGACAAGGCTTCCCTATGTAAATATCCATCCCAACCCTAACCCAAAGGAACCCATTCACCCTTGCTTGGAGAGTCATGGCTTTGGAAGCCATTCCAGTGATCTCCTTATTTGCTGCAAATAAAAGTTTTCTTTGTGACAGCTTAAGCTGGTGCAATTTCTGACTCACCAAGGAGCGAACTCACATTGGTTCGGTTATACCTTCTGTCTATAAAAGTCTTTCATTTTGTACAGCTCCTCTGTGTTCTTTTCTATCTGCTAGATTGGATGCTGCCCAATGCATGAATCATGAATAAAGCCAGTAAGATCTTTAAAATTTACTCAGTTGAATTTTTTTTTAACAATGGGAAGGAAATGTTCTAAATTATTTTTTTCACTTCCCGTATTTAAAAAAAGAGAAAAAAAAAAAGCCATGGCAGGTATTATTTCAGAAGGCCAAACACATTTTAATCAGAATTTTTAGAACAAAGCATTTATGTATAACAGTTTCAGAAGAAACACAACTGGATGATTTGGCAGTAACAGAAAAGTACACACTAATTGTATTGTTAGCACTTGTATGTATATGGCTAACTCCACAAAATATATATTTAATTTTAAGTAAGTATTATGTATCTATTATTTCACACCACCCCACCCTTGTTTTCTGTTACTCACTGACTTAGAATGTCTCTATTACCAGTGTTCTGTTTGGAGGTGCTTTTTGCTTTTTAAAAAAGCAAAGTGGGCTGTTTGCTGAGCACAGAGAGCTTGAGAACATTTCCATCAGTGAGATGTTAAAGTAGTATCTAGGACGTTGCCAAACCTCTAACTCCCATTTCCCCCCACCGAGTGTGTCCGCTCCCTGCTCCACACTTCTGGGGGTGCTGAGGATCCAGCAGACAATAAATCCAGCCACAACCCATTGCTCCAGAGAGGAGTTGGCCAGCACGAGTCCCACAGTCCACAGCGCATGTCCCCGCACCCCTGCCATTTGACTGCACCCCATCTCCTTCTTGTGAATCAGCCCTTCAGTCTTAAAGGTCATTATTTGGAAGAGAAAACAAGATTTTTCTAGTTCATCACAGGATGAAAAAGAGCAACAAAGGGTGTCTAAGAATTGTTGCGGCCTGTACAATAGATTGTCAAGTATCTTCACTGATTTGGAATGAGAAGGCTCAAAGTTAGTTAGCTTTCTTGTCAACTCCGCATGGCACTTGTTAACTTGTATGAACTTCATTTCTCCATTCAAGGGAAAAAGAAAAAAAAAAAAGAGCAAGAGAGAGATACCAATTCTTTCAAAGCTGTGAAGCCCAATGAAATAAGGTCTCTCCTTCCAAAATTAGGTGTTGGGATTCCAGTACCCTCTAAGCAGCTTTGGTTACGTTTAGAAGTTTACCTACAGTAATACCGGGGGTGGGGAAGGGAAGAGGAACATAGCAGCACAGCACTGCTGGCCATCATGGTGGGAAGAGTCACTGCAAACCAGTACTCGGCACATTCCTGTGTTTGGCACTTGTAAATATTTGGTATGGATTAAGGCATTTAATCTTCAGAATCACTGTTAAATGAGACAGAATACTATCAGTCCCATTTTTCAAATGACAAAACTGAAGCACACAGAAGTTAAAAAATACTTGGCCAAGCTCATTTAGCTGGTAAAGAATGGAACCAAAACTGGAACCGGAGAGTCTAGATTCAGCTTTCATGGTTTTAATGACTATGATCTACTAACTCATTTCTATGCCCCATGCCTGTGAAAGAAAGCATCCTTAGAAATGTCATCTTGCATTTTTCTTAGAAGAATTTTGAAAGATAAAGATACTGCAGTCAAGAGGATCAAATGCCTTTTCCAAGGTCACTCAATGATAGATGTGGGAGTATCAACTGAGTTTTCACTCTTGTTTCTAATATATAATTAAATCCCTGTTATCTAAGAATTTGGTATATACAAAGATCTCAAAATTCAATATTCCAGCGACAAACATAGCAAAACTACTTTAATTCCTTGGGTATTAACCTGGCACCAGGGGAAAGAGAGATGAACAAAACCTTGGTGATTTTAATCAAAGTCACCCTCAAATGTCAGAGTTAGGGCACTCTTGGCTTCCTTGCCCTTCACACAGGGGCTCCAGCTGCAGGCTCATGCTGCCTCTCCACAAGCCTATCCTGGATTCCTATAACTGCATTAATTAGCCTATCAGGGGAAAGGAAAAAAGAAAAAAAAAAAAAAACCCTGAAGAAACAAGCATCAGTGTTGACTTTAAAACTCAAAGGAAACAATTAACAATGACCTTCACAGTGAATTGAAGAACGCGGTGCAGGAGCCCTAACCATATTTTCAATTCCTTCAGGATATTTACTCCTTGGAGTCCTCAATATTTGTCAATATTTCACTGCATAAGGATTTATTTTATACTGAAGTAAAACTTTCTTTTCTTCCCTATTATTTTCCTGCAAATCAGGCTCACAAATGGCTCTCTACTTTAATTAACTGCTGTTTATATCATTTTCTTACAGAAGCTGCTGAATCTGTTTAATTATTCAAGGGGGAAGAGGGGAGACATTTAGACACATTATTCCATGAATGTAGAAAAAGGAGAGCTAGAAATATCAACGGAGAGCTCCCCTGAACTCCAGACTCATATATCAAGCTGTCCTTCTTCATCACCACCTGGATGCCTATTATCCTTCTCAAGCTTACAAATGACTCCCCCTTGTCCCTCCCTTTCAGCCTTTTCTCAACACAGCAGCTAGAATGAGACTCTTACAAAATCAGTCAATTACACTTGAAACTAATATAAATTTTCTATGTCAATTATACCTCAAGAAAAAAAAAACCTGTCAGTCAAATTGTGTCACTCCTTTCTCAAAGCCTACCAAGTAGCTTCCTTGCCCCCTCAGAGTAAAGCCGAGGTCCTTGCGGTGGGCTCCACATTTGTGTGTTTGTACCCTCCGGCCTCAGCCTTCCCCAGCAAACCCCCTGCATCAGCGCACTCAGATTCACCAGACAGCCTCCCACTTAGGGCCCTGGGTGCTGTCCCCCTCTGGAACATCCAGATGTCCACAGAGCACCTGTCTACTTCCCATCTTTGCCCAATATGACCAGCTCAGCAAGGCTTTCTTTCCTTTACTCCTGTACTGTCAGTTCCAACTCTGCTAGAATAAAGCCCTGCTTTATTTCCCACCAGGGCCCCTATCACTGTATCAGACACTGTTTGTGCTGTCAGAACTTACTCCGTTCCTTGTTGTATGCTCCCTATTCTATAATATCAACGGCATGAGGAGAAGTCTTGGTCCATTTTGTCCATACTCTCTTTCCAATGCATAGAACACCACCTGGCCATAGTCAATGCTCCATGTGTGTTTCTTGAATTGATGAATAAAGGAGTGAATGAATGAAGTACAAATGGAGTTCATTTTATAAAATAAGGACAACAGACTAAAGATGTGCTCCTGACTGCTTGGAAGCACTAAGGAGCCTCTCAAGTTCATGGCCTGATGTGGTTGGATGTTGTGGCAAAGAGAAACAGTGAATATTGGTTCTAGATGTCCTTGCCCAAAGTAGTCAGGCAACACAGTGAGCCTTTGTAAGTCTCATCAGTAGTTGTTCAGTAGTGAGGGATTTTAGTATTTGGTTTTCAACTTTCAATCTTCCGGTAACCCCAGGCCATTTGCAAACATTCCTTATCTCGTCCTTCTATTCTATGGTCCACAGTTGCATCTAAAGTCTCTAAGCTGATATCCTTCAGTCACATGCCTGTGAGTGGGAAATGTCACCCACCAGGGCTCTTTGGAGAGAAAGGGTTTAAGTTCCACCAAGCAAACTGTACATCTCAATCTGGCAGAAATTCCTGGAGGTTCACTGCAGGTAGAGGCAGTATTTGCAGGTATCTTGGGGAAACTGCTCTTTTTCCTTCTACTCAAAGATGCTTTCTTTGCCCTTGGCCCACATAGCAGCTTCAAAAGAAAAATTTATGCCTTAGAAAAAACAGAAGGTTTTGTTATTTGAGAGGGCACAATATTTAGGTGGGAGAACTTATCACTAGGTTAACCTCAGTGTTTATAATTTGTGGTGAGCTCAGTCCTGCTATTAGGTACAACACTCAGAGCTGTCACCTCCCTGAGTATGTCGTAGCAGCAAAAAATAAACTTGTCAGCTGCAGTGTCACACTGTTTCTCTGTACCTGAGAAAGTCCTGATGCCAATGATTTTGAAGATCGCCGTTAAAGAAGAGTTTGCTCTTTTATATTTCATGTTTAATGAAATGTCTGAGGGGCTAATTTTTTTTTCAGCCCAGAAATACTTGTTCTCATAATTTTATGTTCCTGTGTGGTGGCATTGCACCTTCTCGTGCCTATCACCATCATTTGGAAGCAGCATTTTTACTGAGAAACTTCCTTTAAGTAAGGAGAGAAGCCAAGTCTTTGTACCTGGTTCAATGTAACTTCCCACTATGAAGGGGAGTGACAATGTGTCACTTCTGTTATATAGACTCCCCATGTAGAGCTGAACTATAAAACAAGACGTTTTAAAGCATTTGATTACTTCAATCATTTATTTAAAAGCAGATCCATGTCATACTGAAAAAATAAAACAAAATCCTAAAATGGGTTTAAGAAGATCTAACTATACAAGTTGACAAATAAAAATACAATCCCCCCCACCCCCCGCACCATTTCTGGTTGAAAGAGATCACAAAACCATGGGTAGAATTTACACAAGTAAAATCTATACTGCCCCAGGCAACAAAGTTCAACTGGACTTTTAGAATACTAAATACTTTCTAGAAACACAGACATGAAAGGGACTTTAAGAGGGCCCCAGCCTCCAGGAAAACACACTTAGGTGCATTGAAAGAGAGAGAGGGATGGGTATTTGTCTTTCTTTTTAAAAACCTCATAGACATAAATCCCCACCAAAGAAAGTTTTCCAGACGTGGGGCTGTGTAAGTTTTCAAGTTGGAAGGTCTGTCAAGTTCATTTAGTTTGAGAACTTGACCTTAGAGATGGGAGCACTGAGCTCAGAAGGGGCACACTAAGTCATGGTCAGGCCAGATGGGACCAAGGGGGTCCTTATTTTGCCCCCAGTGTTTTTCTTAGTAACCAAGTTGGAGACCATCCGCCATGGTAGGGCCTCTTTGGAGAAGTACAGAATTTGCTTAAAGTTTAAGAAGACTAAAACTTCAGTGTCTCACTTGACAGATCAGTAAGCAGATGCCCACGAGTGCTCTGTATCACTTAAAATCCAGTGAAAACAGAGTATTATTTGTTGACCACACACTATTTTTCTTTATACAACAAAAGAGGATTTAAAAATATTTGGTAGCCTCACAGCCCCTGGTTCAAAGAAAATCCAACACAGAAGCCAATATTAAAACTGATGGAAGCTGAGCTTTGCTAAAGAAAATGTGAGTGAGGATCTCCTGACCCCATTCCAGACTGGAGCTTGAGGAGAACAACCTGGACATACACTCAAAGCTACCAGGGGAGAAAGAAGAGTGGTTTAACTTTCAGCTCATATGTCTTGAAGACAAATAACTTAACCTCTTCATCTGTTTCCAAAGCATCCATCATCCCTATGGCTCCTCTTTTCAAGCCCCACATTTATTTTGGCATCATCAGAGAGGTGGGTAACACAGATGCACTGCGCATTTACTCTGTCCCAGGCACCACCCTAGCTCCTGTGAGCTCTGAACTCTAGAGCTTAACAAGAATCCAGGCACCTAGAACTGAAGCGTGTGTCCCCACAAGGAGTTACACTGAGCTGTCTCAAGCCATGAGGAACATTCAGGGAGAGTCTACCAGTGCTATGTCACTGGAGAAGCGACATCTTCACGGGCAACAGAGAGGAAAATTCTGTAGAATTTTGAGTGGGTTGCGTTTCTGTTTTGCCTCATTTCTGTCATTCTATTATTGTGAATGTGCAAATGATGTCTATTCATTTAGACCACTGTAAATGGAGCCTGACACAAGAGCAATTTGGAGGGGATATATTCTGAAATATTGACAGTATTCAGTATCAATAGGGGGATCTGGGAAAAATATTTAAAGTTGGGGTTGGCAAATGGCTTCATTGTATCTACTGAAAATAAACTGAGCTCACTAATATTGAGGAGTTAGAAAGGAAAAAAGGAAAATGGGCAACATGTCCATGAAACACTGAATTGTAGACTCCTTTGTTTTGCACAAAAGAGCACTCATAACTCTCTTCCAGCAATGGGTTTTTAAAACATTTGTGCTTTCTGTTAAATCTAATAGCTAAGAAAGGGAAAGCTGCATATTCAAAACAAAGCAGTTAGGTTTACCTTCAAATCCAAAAATAACAGTTTTTGCTGAATTCAAATGTAGCCATTGAGGATAAAACCTTTGCTGATGATAAGACAAGAGAACATTGCCCCAGATGTCGGTGCTGTTTATCACCACAGAACTGAACATCAGAAACTGATTCATCTATCACAATGGCTGTACCACTAATCATGAGCCACCTTTCTTTCTTAAAGTCACATCTCTCTCACTTTCAAGAATTTTTGAAGCTGAATGCTTTTAAGATCCATGGAGATTGATCTTTAGATTCCAAGGAACGTAGCAGTTAAAGATTGTTATCAATAGGCCTAGTGCTGGTGGCTGGCGTTTGAAATTTCTGGAAGAGGATAAATGCAGGCAACGGCTGCAGTGTGAACTGTAGGGAGTGATATATCAGCTACTTCCCAACATGCTCTGCTTCTGGGGAAGTAGCAAAGGATCATTCATTAACTCAGCCAAGTCACATGAAGGAAAAATCCCAAGAAATACATGAACGCACTATGCATTAGGATTTTGTGGCTAATCAAGTCCATTCATTCAGCCCTAACTGACCTTTGGCAGGATGCTATGAAGTTACAAAAGGATAACCAGTACAATTATGATTTACCCCAAAGATAAGCTTCAGTGAGAAGGAGAAAATAGTGTTCCGAGATACAGGAACATGGCAAAAAAGACAGATGTTTCTCACGGCTATTATTATCAAAAGTCATTATTCCTACTTCTAAGGTGATCACAATTTAGGCTGGTATGGATACTAATAGCTTTGGGCTGGAATAAGTATAAAAAGCTACCTAATCTCTGGTAGATTGCACTCAAGACAAGACTCAATTCCTTTGGAATTCAATGAAATTCCCACAGTCCCCTCCACTTACATCTGTACTGGTCCGTTGCGTCCACCTCTCCTTGCTCTCAGGTTTGGCCCTCCATCTACCACCTCTGTGACAACTCCCCTGCCAATCCCTTTCTAAAATTTTCATGCATCAGAGAGGACAAAAGTAAGTCTTTGGTAGACAACATCTCATCCTTTCCTCACCCCGTGATATGCAATAACTTTGAAGATCTGCACATCTTTATTGTGCCTATGTTGTGCTATGTAAGGCAGGTGCTGTTGTAGGAGAGAGAAAAGGCTTACCCATGGCAAATGATTCCCAGGAGGACCCTTCCCAAGACGTGGAATTTAGAATCCTAATTCCTAGAAATGATCGTTCTAAGTGCCATGAGCCATAGGAATCCTATTTTGCATTAAGAGGTGGTTCTGTTGGGGTACCTGGGTGGCTTGGTCAGTTAAGCATCGAACTCTTGGTTTCAGCTCAGGTCATGATCTCAGGGCTCTGAGATTGAGCCCCGAGTTGGGCTCTACACTCAGCATGGAGTGGGTTCCACACTCAGCTTGAGATTCTCTCCCTCTCCCTTTGCTCCTCCCCCTACTTGCACACCCTCCTTCTCTCTAAAATAAATAAAATCTTAAAGGTGCTTCTTTTGATTGATGACCTCAGTTATCAACAATTAAATGGAAATAGAAACTCTGGCCCTGGCAAGGTTGAATTAGAGATAGATCAACTGGTCCAAACTGCCTTGAACCTCAATAAGGACATTCATACCCAGAGAAGACAAATACCATGGCCATGGTCACCCAGCTTGTTAAAAGAAAATTGATAGCTCAAGATGTTAATTCTGAAGTGCCTATCCACTGGCAATTGAGGCAGGTCTAATATCTAGGTTTTGTTAGACTCCATCATGACTTATCTAAGACATCACTCTTACCTCTAGTCTTGCATGTGCAAGTGCATCCAGAATCTAAAATAATGCTTCCAGTCACATTGTTTGTATTTCCCTGCAGGCAATCAGACCACACTCTGAGGTCACTAAGAAGGCATAAAAATTTTAGCATCTTTTTTTACATAAATACATGCATCTTGGCCTGTCCCAGTTTATGGAAACTGGTGAAAGGTTGAAGTGCAAACATTTCCTTCCCATCTGACTCTACTTCTTACTTCTCACAGAGACACACTGAATCAAGGAATGTTCCACAGTGACCCTTGGTGCTTTGATAGGTGTAAAAACACACATGAGTAAGCCAAGACCTGAAGTAGCTTACTTGAAGAGGAAAGATTAACATACAGAAGGATGAATCAAAACAGCCTGTAGTCAAATGCTATACTGCAAGGAATAGCATGGACTTCAGTGGAACAAAGTCTAGGAAGACATGCAGAGACTTTAAGAGGCAGAGAGAGAGAGAAACCATAAACAAAGGCACAGCCTTCGCTTGATGGACCAGTGAAGAGATCAAACCAACCTGGTCAAAGCAGAGAAGAGGCACTGGGGCATAGTGGGAAATACTGTGGGAATTAGTGTCAGACACACCAGATTAAAGCCCCTGCACAGAGGTTTGGACTCAGTGCATTATGGAACAGAGTACACAGTCAAGTTCATTTGTCCCTTAGATTGCCTTTTGCCACAATTTACGGAAACTATCTGGGAAAGGGAGGTGGAAAGAAGAGGGTTGACAAATGGCTATGACAACCTGTTTTCATTGGTCCCAAATTGCACATTTCTGGGCTCTCAACTCATGACTTAATTGGATATGGCCTCTCTACCATCTTCCCAAGGAAATTGTTTTTCCTCACCCTTTGTTCTGGGTTCTTTCAAGCTGACTTTACTTATTTACGTGTGTGTGTGTGTGTGTGTGTGTGTGTGTGTGTGTGTGTGTGTGTGTATTTAACTATACTTATTAGTGACCACTGTTTTCCATAGTCAGCAAATTGCCAACTCTGAGCATGGAAAGAGCCCTACCAATGAAACTCAGCATCTTTCTGCCATAGTTAGATCTATCCTGAAGTTTGGGTTATTTCTTATAAATCATTCCCCCACACCTCAGTTCTAAAACTAAGGCTGAGAGGCATTACTCCTTAAACCTCTACCAAGGTGATATAAATTAAACTTTCCCCCAAATAAGCTAAATATAAATTTAATTTTTTTGACTTGTGCCAAAGCAAAGAAAAAAGATACAAAGGCAACCATGTTTAATGTAAAATACTACGGACTTTTGACCTAGAAAAGTTCAACTACTCCCAAGGTAATTAATTCATTGTAATTTTTCTTTGGTTTCTTTAGCAACAGAGTTAATAAAGATCAGATGTTAATGCCCCACCTGATAATTTATTTAATATTCATGTTGAAGAACAAGGACTGAGTGATGTGGAGCGCTCTGACCACTCAAGGCAACAAGCAGGCACATAAATGCTAATCCAAGTTGAACCACTGCCTATCTGCATTATTACAATCAAATCACTTGATGTGCTGCTCTTCTGGCCAGTCCTGGGGCAACACCTAGTCAAAAGCAATACTAGGAATAAAAATTATACTTCTGTACACAACTTTTGGTACTTCAAAAAAATTAGTTTTACTCCAATGTGTTTTGTAACATTTACTCTGATCTACTCAACTTAGAATCCTTAGGGGAAAAATATGCCTCTGGGCGTGTGTGTGTGTGTGTGTGTGTGTGTGTGTGTGTGTGTGTGTGTGTGTGTGTGTGTGTGTGTGTGTGTATTCATACATACATCATTATGATCAACGGTTTTCATTTTATTATTATACGAATGTCTTTAATGCTAAAAGCCTTGAAAAAATATTTTGGACTATACTAATATTCTGGCTTTTATTCTCTCCTGTCCTGAGAGACTTTTAAGTTCTAAAACTGCAGAAATCATTAAAAAAGTATCCTCCTTGAAAAGCACAGTGTGCTACAAAGACCACAATTGGACTATTCTTGCTCTATAAGGCGAGGCTTCCTTGGCAGCACAAAGACACAAAAAAATGGGTCTTGACCAAAAGAAAGGATGAAGATGACCAGAAAGGAGAAGCAGGAATGCAACGTCTGGGTCCTTTCCTCAGGACAGAGTGGATATGAAGAGCACGGTTAAAGCTCCCACAAGGCCATGGTGGCATTGATTGGCTAACAGAGCAGAAAGAACATGCTGCCAAGGACCCTGATGGTTATGTATTTATTCTCACTTCAAGGAGAAAAGCCTGCAGAAAGCAGAGTAGAGAGGTTAGTCGTGTTGACACTTTGAAAACCTTGTAAGTGCAGGATACTGAACTGCCAGGGTAAGTAGAGGGGTGTCGTGATCCATAATAAGAAAATGAGAGAAATATTGAGCAAAATGTCAAAATGGTATGTGGGATGCCAAAATCATCAACATAGCAAGAGGGACCATTGTCTGACTTAGGAGCTGGAGGAGGGCACTCGGCTAAAGTCTTTAGTTGGAAAAACAGAGACTGATGCCAAGTTGTTAGGTTGTTAAACCTGCAACTTGGGGTTTGTCATATACACTAACTTATAGATCCCCTTCCTTGGCAACATCTGGCTAAATAGTTAGGGTTTAATATGGAAATGGTTGCATTTCACAATTGTTAACAAGAACTTGCTTTAAAACCATATTCATCAAAGAAATTTGACAGTCTAATCATTTATTTCTCTCAATGAACTGTCTCCCAGAATATTTATATACTCTAGTTTAAAGACCCAAAGCTCTATTACTCTCCCCTGATTGATTTACTTTCAGGATTTTGTGTTACTGAGATACCTGCTGACTTCCTACCCTCCAGAAGATAAACTAATCCAGCAATAGGTAAACCCTTAGGAATTAATATGATCATCAACATGAAAGGAAATTATAGCAAATTATAAATTGACTACTTCATTTTTCATTTCCTTATTAAAAAATTATTATGGATTGTGACAGGAGCTATACATATATTAAAAAAAAACTGTCAAAGTCTGTCAGCTAAAAGCAAGGGTCCCCCCCAACTTGGAGAAGTATGTGACTCATCCCATCCATGTTATCACCCCAAATTCAGGGCTAGGATTAGCCTTGAGAATGTTCCCTAGAAGAGTCAAATATGTATTCAGACAAAATAAAGACCGCCATTTTCTTTTTTTTAAAAAGATTTTCTTTATTTGAGGGAGAGAGAGAGAGAGAACACTGGAAAGGGGCAGAGGGAGAGGGAGAAGCAGACTCCCCGCCGAGCTGGGAGATTGAAATGGGGCTGGACCCCAGGACCCTGAGATCAAGACCTGAGCTGAAGGCAGATGCTTAACTGACTGAGGCACCCCTAAAGATCCCTGTTTTCAAAATAACTGTTAAGACCATGTGTTGATAGATTACTCTAAGGTTTCCATTTTTGAAGGACAAGATAGTTTTAGATTCACATTCTGTTTTATATTTCATTTCCTACCCCCCCCAGCCAGAAAGACTTACCAACCATCACTTTTTCCTTTTCCTTTCCAAAGGGAAGAGTAATGTAAATACCAAAATTAAGTGGGAAAACTGAAAATAATATATATGTATATTAAAACAGTATATACCACAACCAAATTATAATGTCACTTGGAAAAAATAAAATTTAACTGACTTCATTTGAATAATTTCCCAACTGATACTTCATTATAGCAATACCTCCCTTATCCTAGTGCATATTCCGAAATGAAAATGATCACAGAACAAACAGAATGCAAGAGTGGAGGATGCACTAATTTCCTAGGCATTTGCTTTTTCCTTGTTTTTGGAACCCTGTGTGATCTTGAACATTGTGGTACCGGTAAGAGCGGGAGCCTGGCAGAGACTTCAAACCCTTTATCTTCCTATGCCCCTAATATAAATCTCATGAAACACAGATCTTACCGCTGTGTTCAAGTTAGGAATACAGCCAAGCAAACTGAGCATGGCCTGTACCTGACGTTGTGTGTTATCCATCATGAAAACAACTACACACGTCTGAACACGTCAGTCATACATATGTGCAAGGCATCGGTGATTTTTGTTTCAGACAGTGTCTTGCACACAAATGAATTCAAGGACTCCTATACAGCAGACAAGCAAACCACTGCAGTGGGGAGCTTTGATTGGAACTGGAAAAGGCAGAGGAGAGACAGAGGGGCAAGAAGGGAAGTACCAGAGACGGTAGTGAGAGGAGACCAGGGGGTGTGGATACGGAATGTGGAACAAACCCAAAGAAATAATTCTTTACTGTTTTCACATAGGTTATCTGTTTAAAAAGTCATTTGGAAAACAATATATTTGATTTGTGCCTAAATCATACACAAATTGGATAGTCTGGGGAGCAGGACAAAGGGAAAGATAATTTATCCATTAATTAAGTCCAGCAACTTTCTCCCTACCAAATGGCAGAGAGATTTTGTTTGGAAACTGTTTACTGATATTATATAATCAGTGGTGATAGTGGAGCGGCTCCGTTTCTTCCTGGCTCTGCATCACACTGGAGGAGAAGTATTGGGATTTTTCAAAATAAACCAAATTCCAAAGAAAACTAAAATAGTCCTTTGAGATTTACTGGGTTGGGTACTGACCTATGTGTCATCACATAGTATAACACCTAATATTTGGCAGAAATGTTAATGCACTGTGATATGTAATATAAATGATAGAGATGATAATATAATATAAAGAACAAAAATAGTCAAGTTTCATCAAAGGGCTATTTTCACCCTTAAAGAGAAGACAAATAGATTGGTAAGATAGACTTTCCCAAGAAGCATCTACTGTCCGTCAGAATAATCTGTGTTATCTACTGCTTTCTATTTTATGTGTTAAATTGTCTGTTACTTTGTATACTTTCCAGTCTTTAATGTTAAGGACAAGAACTCTTGAAAATGGAAACAATTCCATATAATAAAGAGGACATGGATCTTAAAAATCAAGGAATGAGTACATGTAATTTCAGGGTCATATAAGTTGAAAACAAGGATCATTTATTTTATGGTTAAATATTTAATAATGTCTCTACCTTTGTCTGAAACAGGAAAGAAAACAAAGGAGCATTATCTTCTTTAGGGGCATGTGTTTCAGTTTATTTTGTTATGCATGCACATATGAAGTATAAATGAGTATCTTATATGGTTAAACCACTTATTTAATACTCATATTTCTAGATAAATGTTACATATATATTTTATGTGGGGGGAGATGAGTGAGAATCTTTCTCATTCCTTTTAGATAGCATCAGATTCTTAGGAACAAACAGATTAAAAGCATGCTTATCAGAGAGGTTAATGGCAAAAAGCAAAATCTGTGCTTATACGGGAGACATAGTCTGGATTCCAGTGATCTCATAAGGAAGATAAGGCATGGTGAGCTGGGTGAAATTTAATAATGCAAAGAAATGCACAAAGACTAAATAAAATAAAAAGACATCAAGAAAGGATTAGAAAGTCCTACCTACAAAGTAGGCCATCTGAAAAAGACCCAGAATTTAATTGGCTACACACTCAAGTGTATCAACAGTATGACATGCTTACCAAAAAGTTAACACAAAGAGATTGCATTAATAGGATTAGACTGTGCAAAAGAAAAACGTAAATTTCTCTACACTCTGATTTTGTCAGGAAACAACCAGAATAGTCAATTCAGTTTTGGAGTCCCCATTTCAAGTAGTACATTGGTATCTAGAAGATATTCAGACAATGCCCATGATGGGAACAGGACTGAAAATATGTTCTGGAGGATGAGGGGTCAAAGGATTAGCTGCTGCGAATTGTGCAAGACTGTTGAATCACAGATCTGTACTTCTGACACAAATAATGTAACATATGTTAAGAAAAAAGAAAAAGAAGAAGATAGCAGGAGGGGAAGAATGAAGGGGGGTAAGTCGGAGGGGGCGACGAACCATGAGAGACGATGGACTCTGAAAAACAAACTGAGGGTTCTAGAGGGGAGGGGGTGGGGGGATGGGTTAGCCTGGTGATGGGTATTGAGGAGGGCACGTTCTGCATGGAGCACTGGGTGTTATGCACAAACAATGAATCATGGAACACTACATCAAAAACTAATGATGTAATGTATGGTGATTAACATAACAATAAAAAATTTAAAAAAAAAGGATTAGCTGCTTTGCTTGAAAAGAAGCCAAATTAAGGAAAAGAGGATAGCTGTTCATGTGTGACCCTGTGTCTCCCTTGATACCCACCTGCCACAAACAGAAAGTGACCACACACAGTACTCCTGGCCTTCAATGGCCTGCCTTCACTCACCCCTCCAGCCTGCAGGGTGCTCTTTGCTTTAATCTATACTTCCACATTATGGAGCTGCTTCTCTTGCTCTGAACCATGATGTCTCCTTGGTCTTTTGCTTCTATTCCTCTTCTTCAAGTGTCCTGTCACCTCTGCTTTCGTTCATCAGGGGTAACTCTTCCTCATCTGTAAGACTCAGCTCAAACTGATTTATTCCAGAATATACTGTGTGACTCCTCCTCTCCTTTCCATCTCCCTGGCCCATCCAAAATCTCTCTTGAGTAACCTTGAGGCATCCTTTGCATATTTTGTACTACATGTTTAAAGTGATCCGTGTGTGACTCGGTCTCTTCTAGCAGGTGAACTACAAAAAAGAGAGTCTATCTATCTGCTAGTGGCTGTGAACAGACTTTTGCTAAATTGACCTGAATGTCCATTGTGTTAAAAGGTGAATGAACAAGGATACATCAAACAGATATATACTGGACTCCTATTAAGGGCCACGCAGTAAAGCAGTGCGCTAAGTTATCTAATACTAAAGAAATAAGAAGTGAGCAGAAACCCATTCTCAGTGATGGAACAACTTTCTAGCAACTAGATCTGCTTACCATTAGAATGGAATGAATAGAGAGTAGGAGACCTGGATTTCATCTGGTCTCAGGAATTCAGCTGGATAGGGATCAAAACATTCTGAACACCTACGAACTCAACAGGAGATCAAAGAGGAGAGTAGCAACAACTCTCTGAATAGAGAAGCGACCACTTTCTGGAAGGTAGGACGTGCGGAGAAGTGAATCTGAGGTGATATTCAGGAGGATAGACGGCGGGTGGGGGGGCATCTGCCGGCCGCTTCTGGCAAGTGATAGAGCCGCGGAGCACAAAATCGGAACTTTTAGAAGTTGGCTCTGCTGAGGGACATCGCTCCAGTGGCTAAGCGGGGGGTGGAACCCTCGTGTGGTCTCAGGACCCTCGGGGTCACAATAAGACTGGGGGTGCCTGAGTGCGGCAGAGCTCCCAGGTATCAGAGCGGGGAAGCCGGCTGCAGAGATGGAGCTGAGGCGTGGGCTCTCAGCTCGGGGTAGCCATAAACTGTGATTGGTGACAGTCGGGCCACTGCTCCTCCAGCAGGGACCCAACAAGCGGCAGAGCTGGGGAGACTCCCCTTCCTCCCCCCAGAGGAGCGGCGCGGGAGCGCGCCGCAGGGATCTGCTGGGTTTGGAGACTCCATACGGGGTCGGGTGCCAGAGATAGAAATGCTCGGTCACAGGCCGGGTGAGCACGGAGTGCAGCCGGAGACCAGGGAGACGGGAGTGACTGCTTTACTCTGGGGACACACTGAGGAGCGAGGCCCTGAGTTCTCAGCTCCTCCGGGTGGAGAGTGGGAGGCCACCATTTTCACCCTGGTCCTCCAAAGCTGTACCGAGAGCTTGCAGGGAACAAAGGCTCCTGAGAGCAAACCCGAGCAGCTTGCTTAGCCCGGACTCACAAGGGCGGGGCAACTCTGCCTCCGGCAAAGACATTTGGCAACCACGGCAATAGGCCCCTCCCCCAGAAGATCAGCAGGAACAGCCAGCAAGCTAAGACCTAGTTTACCAATCAAGGAGAACGGGAGAACTCCAGAACTAGGGGAATACTGCACATAGAATTCATGGCTTTTTTACCATGATTCATTAGTTTTTCAAAGTTAATTTTTTAACTGTTTTTTTTTGAATTTTTCTTTTTTGCTTTTTCAACCAACATCTTATCAATCCCTTTTTTAAAAAAAACATTTTTTTACTTTTCCTTTTTAGAGTCATATTTTATCCCTTCATAGTAGTTACCCTTATTTTTGGCATATACATATAAGTTGTTCTCTCTTTAAAATTTTGAGATACAGTTTCTTCTAACAGATCAAAATATACCCTAAATCCACTATTGTATGGCTTTGTTCTAGTCTCCTGCCTGATCACATTCTCTCCCATTTTTTTTTCTTTACTTTTTTTTTAAATCTTCCTCTTTCTTTTTTCAAACAACTTTTTATCTTATCAATTCCTTTTATAAAATCTTTTATAATTTTCATCTTTACAGTCATCTTCCATCCCTTCATTGTATCAACCCTTATTTTGTACATATATAAATCTTTCTTCCTTTAAAATTTTAGGATGCACTTTCTTCTAACAGACCAAAATACGCCCAAAATCTAGTGTGTGGCACTGATTTATGCACTAGCCTGATCATACTTGATCATATTCTGTTTCTTTTTTTTTGTTTTGTTCTGTTTTTGTTTGTTTTTAGCTTTTTCTTTTTCTTTTTTTCTTTTCCTTTTCTCTCTCTTTCCCTTTCTTTTCCCCTGGTTTCAGGTCTTTTCTGATTTGTATAGAGTATATTTGCTGGGGACATTGTTAACCTGTTAGCATTTTGTTGTCTCATTCATCTATTCTCCTCTGGACAAAATGACAGGACGAAAAAAATCACCTCAGCAAAAAGAACAAGAGGTAGTACCGTCTGCCAGGGACCTACTCAATACGGACATTAGTACAATGTCGGAACTAGAGTTCAGAATCATGACTTTAAAGATACTAGCTGGGCTTGAAAAAGGCATGCAAGTTATTAGAGAAACCCTTTCTGGAGAAATAAAAGAACTCAAATCTAACGAAGTCAAAATCAAAAAGGCTATTAATGAGGTACAATCAAAAATGGGGGCACTAACTGCTAGGCTAATGAGGCAGAAGAGAGAATCAGCGATATAGAAGACCAAATGATGGAAAATAGAGAGGCTGAGAAAAAGAGAGAAACAACTACAAGATCACGAGGGCAGAATTCGAGAGATAAGCGATACAATAAGATGAAACAACGTTAGAATAATTGGGATCCCAGAAGAAGAAGAAAGACAGAGAGCGGCAGAAGGTATATTGGAGCAAATTATAGCAGAGAACTTCCCTAATATGAGGAAGGAAACAGGCATCAAAATCCAGGAAGCACAGAGAAACCCTCTCAAAATCAATAAAAACAGGTCAACACCCTAACATCTAGGGGAATACTGTAAAATAGTAAAACTTACGAGTCTCAGAGACAAAGAGAAAATCCTGAAAGCAGCTTGGGAGAAGAGATCTGTAACCTACAATGGTAGAAACATTAGATTGGCAACAGACATATCCACAGAGACCTGGCAGGCCAGAAAGGACTGGCATGATATCTTCAGAGCACTAAATGAGAAAAATATGCAGCCATGAATACTATATCCAGCTAGGCTATCATTGAAAATAGAAGGAGAGATTAAAAGCTTCCAGGACAAACAAAAACTAAAGGAATTTGCAAACATGAAACCAGCCCTACAAGAAATATTGAAAGGGGTCCTCTAAGCAAAGAGAGAGCCTAAAAGCAGCATAGATCAGAAAGGAACACAAACAACATACAGTAACAGTCACCTTACAGGCAATAAAATGGCACTAAATTAATATCTTTCAATAGTTATCTTGAATGTAAATGGGCTAAATGCCCCAAACAAAAGACACAGGCTATCAGATTGGGTAAAAATCAAGACCCATCAATATGCTGTCTGCAAGAGACTCAATTTAGAACCAAAGGCAACCCCAAATTGAAAGTGAGGGGGTGGAAAACCATTTACCATGCTAATGGACACCAAAAGAAAGCTGGGGTGGCAATCCTTCTATCAGACAAATTAGATTTTAAAACAAAGACTGCAATAAGACATGAAGAAGGACGCTATATCCTACTTAAAGGGTCTATCCAACAAGAAGATCTAACAATTGTAAATATCTATGCCCCTAACATGGGAGCAGCCAATTATATAAGGCAATTAATAACAAAAGCAAAGAAACACATCGACAACAATACAATAATAGTGGGGGACTTTAACACCCCCCTGACTGAAATGGACAGATCATCTAAGCAAAAGATCAACAAGGAAATAAAGACTTTAAATGAAACACTGGACCAAATGGACTTCATAGACATATTCAGAACATTCCATCCCAAAGCAACGGAATACACATTCTTCTCTAGTGCCCATGGAACATTCTCCAGAATTGATCACATCCTAAGTCAAAATCAGGTCTCAACCAGTACCAAAAGATTGGGATTATTCCCAGTGTATTTTCAGACCACAATGCTTTGAAACTAGAACTCAATCACAAGAGGAAAGTCGGAAAGAACTCAAATCCATGGAGGCTAAAGAGCATCCTACTAAAGAATGAATGGGTCAACCAGGAAATTAAAGAAGAGTTAAAAAAAATTCATGGAAACCAAGGAAAATGAAAACATAACTGTTCAAAATCTTTGGGATACAACAAAGGCAGGCCTAAGAGGAAAGTATATAGCAATACAAGCCTTTCTCAAGAAACAAGAAAGGTCTCAAATACACAACCTAACCCTACACCTAAAGGAGCTAGAGAAAAAACAGCAACTAAAGCCTAAACCCAGCAGGAGAAGAGAAATAATAAAGATCAGAGCAGAAATCAATGAAATAGAAACCAAAAGAACAGTAGAACAGATCAACGAAACTAGGAGCTGGTTCTTTGAAAGAATTAACAAGATTGATAAACCCCTGGCCAGACTTATCAAAAAGAAAAGAGAAATGACCCAAATCAACAAAATCATGAATGAAAGAGGAGAGATCAC
>NW_027397073.1:53598861-53663414 GCF_003265705.2 Callorhinus ursinus
ATCTTCCATCCCTTCATTGTATCAACCCTTATTTTGTACATATATAAATCTTTCTTCCTTTAAAATTTTAGGATGCACTTTCTTCTAACAGACCAAAATACGCCCAAAATCTAGTGTGTGGCACTGATTTATGCACTAGCCTGATCATACTTGATCATATTCTGTTTCTTTTTTTTTGTTTTGTTCTGTTTTTGTTTGTTTTTAGCTTTTTCTTTTTCTTTTTTTCTTTTCCTTTTCTCTCTCTTTCCCTTTCTTTTCCCCTGGTTTCAGGTCTTTTCTGATTTGTATAGAGTATATTTGCTGGGGACATTGTTAACCTGTTAGCATTTTGTTGTCTCATTCATCTATTCTCCTCTGGACAAAATGACAGGACGAAAAAAATCACCTCAGCAAAAAGAACAAGAGGTAGTACCGTCTGCCAGGGACCTACTCAATACGGACATTAGTACAATGTCGGAACTAGAGTTCAGAATCATGACTTTAAAGATACTAGCTGGGCTTGAAAAAGGCATGCAAGTTATTAGAGAAACCCTTTCTGGAGAAATAAAAGAACTCAAATCTAACGAAGTCAAAATCAAAAAGGCTATTAATGAGGTACAATCAAAAATGGGGGCACTAACTGCTAGGCTAATGAGGCAGAAGAGAGAATCAGCGATATAGAAGACCAAATGATGGAAAATAGAGAGGCTGAGAAAAAGAGAGAAACAACTACAAGATCACGAGGGCAGAATTCGAGAGATAAGCGATACAATAAGATGAAACAACGTTAGAATAATTGGGATCCCAGAAGAAGAAGAAAGACAGAGAGCGGCAGAAGGTATATTGGAGCAAATTATAGCAGAGAACTTCCCTAATATGAGGAAGGAAACAGGCATCAAAATCCAGGAAGCACAGAGAAACCCTCTCAAAATCAATAAAAACAGGTCAACACCCTAACATCTAGGGGAATACTGTAAAATAGTAAAACTTACGAGTCTCAGAGACAAAGAGAAAATCCTGAAAGCAGCTTGGGAGAAGAGATCTGTAACCTACAATGGTAGAAACATTAGATTGGCAACAGACATATCCACAGAGACCTGGCAGGCCAGAAAGGACTGGCATGATATCTTCAGAGCACTAAATGAGAAAAATATGCAGCCATGAATACTATATCCAGCTAGGCTATCATTGAAAATAGAAGGAGAGATTAAAAGCTTCCAGGACAAACAAAAACTAAAGGAATTTGCAAACATGAAACCAGCCCTACAAGAAATATTGAAAGGGGTCCTCTAAGCAAAGAGAGAGCCTAAAAGCAGCATAGATCAGAAAGGAACACAAACAACATACAGTAACAGTCACCTTACAGGCAATAAAATGGCACTAAATTAATATCTTTCAATAGTTATCTTGAATGTAAATGGGCTAAATGCCCCAAACAAAAGACACAGGCTATCAGATTGGGTAAAAATCAAGACCCATCAATATGCTGTCTGCAAGAGACTCAATTTAGAACCAAAGGCAACCCCAAATTGAAAGTGAGGGGGTGGAAAACCATTTACCATGCTAATGGACACCAAAAGAAAGCTGGGGTGGCAATCCTTCTATCAGACAAATTAGATTTTAAAACAAAGACTGCAATAAGACATGAAGAAGGACGCTATATCCTACTTAAAGGGTCTATCCAACAAGAAGATCTAACAATTGTAAATATCTATGCCCCGAACATGGGAGCAGCCAATTATATAAGGCAATTAATAACAAAAGCAAAGAAACACATCGACAACAATACAATAATAGTGGGGGACTTTAACACCCCCCTGACCGAAATGGACAGATCATCTAAGCAAAAGATCAACAAGGAAATAAAGACTTTAAATGAAACACTGGACCAAATGGACTTCATAGACATATTCAGAACATTCCATCCCAAAGCAACGGAATACACATTCTTCTCTAGTGCCCATGGAACATTCTCCAGAATTGATCACATCCTAAGTCAAAATCAGGTCTCAACCAGTACCAAAAGATTGGGATTATTCCCAGTGTATTTTCAGACCACAATGCTTTGAAACTAGAACTCAATCACAAGAGGAAAGTCGGAAAGAACTCAAATCCATGGAGGCTAAAGAGCATCCTACTAAAGAATGAATGGGTCAACCAGGAAATTAAAGAAGAGTTAAAAAAAATTCATGGAAACCAAGGAAAATGAAAACATAACTGTTCAAAATCTTTGGGATACAACAAAGGCAGGCCTAAGAGGAAAGTATATAGCAATACAAGCCTTTCTCAAGAAACAAGAAAGGTCTCAAATACACAACCTAACCCTACACCTAAAGGAGCTAGAGAAAAAACAGCAACTAAAGCCTAAACCCAGCAGGAGAAGAGAAATAATAAAGATCAGAGCAGAAATCAATGAAATAGAAACCAAAAGAACAGTAGAACAGATCAACGAAACTAGGAGCTGGTTCTTTGAAAGAATTAACAAGATTGATAAACCCCTGGCCAGACTTATCAAAAAGAAAAGAGAAATGACCCAAATCAACAAAATCATGAATGAAAGAGGAGAGATCACAACCAACACCAAGAAATACAAACAATTATAAGAACATATTGTGAGCAACTCTATGCCAGCAAATTAGATAACCTGGAAGAAATGGGTGCATTCCTAGAGATGTATCAGCTACCAAAATCGAACCAGGAAAAAAGAGAAAACCGGAACAGACCTATAACCACTAAGGAAATTGAAGCAGTCATCAAAAATCTCCCAACAAACAAAAGCCCAGGCCCAGATGGCTTCCCAGGGGAATTCTACCAAACATTTCAAGAAGAATTAATACCTATTCTCCTGAAACTGTTCCAAAAAATAAAAATGGAAGGAAAACTTCCAAATTCATTTTATGAGGCCGCCATTACCTTGATCCCCGAACCAGACAAAGACCCCATCAAAAAGGAGAATTACAGACCAATATCCTTCATGAACATGGATGCAAAAATTCTCAGCAAAATACTAGCCAATAGGAGCCAACAGTACATTAAAAGGATTATTCACCATGACCAAATGGGATTTATCCCTGGGCTGCAAGGTTGGTTCAACATCCACAAATCAATTAACGTGATACCATACATTAAAAAAGAAAGAACAAGAACCATATGATCCTCTCAATAGATGCAGAAAAAGCATTAGACAAAGTATAGCATCCTTTCTTGTTCAAAACTCTTCAGAGTATAGGGACAGAGGGTACATACCTCAATATTATAAAAGCCATCTATGAAAAACCTACAGCGAATATCATTCTCAATGAAGTAAAGCTGAGAGCTTTTCCCTTAAGGTCAGGAACGTGGCAGGGATGTCCACTATCACCACTACTATTCAACATAGTATTAGAAATCCTAGCCACAGCAATCAGACCACAAAAAGAAATCAAAGGCATCCAAATTGGCAAAGAGGAAGTCAATCTCTCACTCTTCGCAGATGATATGATACTGTGTGTGGAAAACCCAAAAGACTCCACCCCAAAACTGCTAGAACTCATACAGGAATTCAGTAAAGTGGCAGAATATAAAATCAATGCACAGAAATCAGTGGCATTCCTATACACCAACAACAAGACAGAAGAGAGACAAATCAAGGAGTCGATCCCATTTACAATTGCACCCAAAACCATAAGATACCTAGGAATAAATCCAACCAAAGAGGCAAAGGATCTGTACTCAGAAAACTATAAAATACTAATGAAAGAAATTGAAGAAGACACAAAGAAATGGAAAAACGTTCCATGCTCATGGATTGGAAGAACAAACTGTGAAGATGTCAATGCTACCTAGAGCAATCTACACATTCAGTCCAATCCCCATCAAAATACCATCCACTTTTTTCAAAGAAATGGAACAAATAATCCGAAAATTTGTATTGAAACAGAAGAGACCCCGAATAGCCAGAGGAATATTGAAAAAGAAAAGCAAAGCAGGCGGCATCACAATTCCGGACTTCCAGCTCTATTACAAAGCTGTCATCATCAAGACAGTATGGTACTGGCACAAAAGCAGACACATAGATCAATGGAACAGAATCGAGAGCCCAGAAATCGACCCTCAACTCTATGGTCAACTAATCTTTGACAAAGCAGGAAAGAATGTCCAATGGAAAAAAGACAGTATCCTCAACAAATGGTGTTGGGAAAATTGGACAGCCACATTCAGAAGAATGAAACTGGACCATTTCCTTACACCACACACAAAAATAGACTCCAAATGGTTGAAAGACCTCAATGTGAGACAGGAGTCCATCAAAATCCTAAAGGAGAACACAGTAGCAACCTCTTCGACCTCAGCCGCAGCAACTTCTTCCTAGAAACATCGCCAAAGGCAAGGGAAGCAAGGGCAAAAATGAACTATTGGGATTTCATCAAGATCAAAAGCTTTTGCACAGCAAAAGAAACAGTTCACAAAACCAAAAGACAACCGACAGAATGGGAGAAGATATTTTCAAATGACATATCAGATAAAGGGCTAGTATCCAAAATCTATAAAGAACTTACCAAAGTCAACACCCAAAGAACAAATAATCCAATCAAGAAATGGGCAGAAGACATGAACAGATATTTTTCCAAAGAAGAGATCCAAATGGCCAGCAGACACATGAAAAAGTGCTCAACATCGCTCGGCATCAGGGAAATCCAAATCAAAACCTCAATGAGATACCACCTCACACCAGTCAGAACGGCTAAAATTAACAAGTCAGGAAATGACAGATGTTGGCAGGGATGTGGAGAAAGGGGAACCCTCCTACACTGTTGGTGGGAATGCAAGCTGGTGCAACCACTCTGGAAAACAGTATGGAGGTTCCTTAAACAGTTGAAAATAGAGCTACCCTATGATCCAGCAATTGCACTACTGGGTATTCACCCCAAAGATACAAATGTAGGGATCCAAAGGGGTACGTGCACCCCAATGTTTATAGCAGCAATATCCACAATAGCCAAACTGTGGAAAGAGCCAAGATGTCCATCGACAGATGAATGGATAAAGAAGAAGTGGTATATATACAGAATGGAATATTATGCAGCCATCAAAAGGAATGAGATCTTGCCATTTGCAACGACATGGATGGAACTGGAGGGTGTTATGCTGAGTGAAATAAGTCAATCAGAGAAAGACATGGATCATATGACCTCACTGATATGAGGAATTCTTAATCTCAGGAAACAAACTGAGTGTTCCTGGAGTGGTGGGGGGTGGGCGGGATGGGGTGGCTGGGTGACAGACATTGGGGAGGGTATGTGCTATTGTGATCGCTGTGAATTGTGCAAGACTGTTGAATGACAGATCTGTACTTCTGAAACAAATAATGAAACATATGTTAAGAGAAAAGAAAAATAAGAAGATAGCAGGAGGGGAAGAATGAAGGGGAGTAAGTCGGAGGAGGAGATGAACCATGAGAGACGATGGACTCTGAAAAACAAACTGAGGGTTCTAGAGGGGACAAGGGTAGGGGGATGGGTTAGCCTGGTGATGGGAATTCAAGAGGACATATTCTGCATGGAGCATTGTGTGTTATGCACAAACAATGAATCATGGAACACTACATCAAACACTAATGATGTAATATATGGTGATTAACATAACAATAAAAAATTTAATAAAAGACTCTTTCTTTCAAAGAGTAAAGATCCCTTAAACCGGTTAGTAGAATTAAAACTCAATTGTTCTCTATATGGAACTCTCCTGTGACATTTGGCTTCTTTAAATGTGATTACTAACCTCAATGATTTAACAGAACCTGAAATTTGTAGAATACATGAGAGATCATTTAACCAGGGAGCCATGTTTCTTAATCTGATTTTCCAAAGTATATTATATAGAATAAAACCACCCCATTAGCAACACCCCTCAACTCACTCACTGATATGTGAATTAGCTGAACAACCCTTATATTTTAGCAAGAAACTTCTCCCCACCTACATTTTTTTTAAACCAATGCTAGAGTTGGAAGACATGTTTGTAATCATAAATTCTATCCTTGCACCCAAAGGAAGTATTTCTGTCAGATGATGTGTTACCTATCTATAGCGACACAACAAATTACTTCAAAATTTAGCAGCCTTCAACAACAAACATTTATTATGTCCCACAGTTTGAGGTTGGGGAATCTGGCAACCACTTAGCTCAAGATCTCTCATGAGATTCCAGTCAAGCTGTCAGCTGACGATGCAGACATGTGAGGGCTCACCTGGGATATGGGGCTCTACTTCCAAACTCACTCAGATGGCTGCTGCTGGTAGGAGGCTTCAGTTCCTCCCCACACAGGTCTCTCCATAGGGCTAGCTTCCCCCAGAGTAAGTGATCCAAGAGAGCAGGACGGATTGACCAAAATAGATGATGCAGTGTCTTTTACAACCTCATTTTGGAAGTGACAGTCTATCACTTCTTCCATATTCTACTGGTCACACATAATTACTAAAATTTGGGACAGGACTACACAAGAATGTGAATACCAAGAAGTGGGGGTCAATTGGAGGCTGCCTACTGCAAATGTTTGTTCAGCTTCTGACAAGATGATTACGACCTCATATGGCAGTCTGTTCCATTTCTGTATAATTAAAACTGTTAGACAAACTCTTCAGAGACCAAAATTCACCTTCCTAAGAGTTGAAGGGACAGAAACAAGTACAATTCACTTGATTTTAATAGCTTATAAATACATATGTATATAATTATTAAAATATGAAAGTTTTAATTTGCTATTTTTGAAACTCTTAGAAGGGAACATAGCATTTTTGAATAATTTTATTCTATTTTTTAAAAATATTTATTTGGGGGGAGAGAGAGAGAGAGAGCAAGAGTAAGTGAGCAGGGAGAGGATCTCAAGCAGATTCCCTGCCCAGTGCAGAGCTGGATGAGGGGCTCCATCCCATGACCCTGAGATCATGACCCAAGCCAAAACCAAGAGTTGGATGTTCAACTGACTGAGCCTCCCAGGTGCCCTGGATAATTTTATTCTATAGCATGGCTAAATAGAAAATATACCAGGGAAGAAAACATAACCAATGAAGCAGAGATGGATAGAGACAGGAGTAAATGCTTATTTGGTGCTGAAGTTGGTGTTAGGATAATAATTTAGCCCACTACTCTTGCCACACTGACCACAGTTCACCCTCTCCTCTCTTCTTACAGTATGGGATTAACCTTCTATTTCTAGTGTTAGCAGTAATGGTTCTGAATTGGATCCACTGTCATGTACTGTGACTACAGTTCCCCATTTATTCCATTTGTACCAAAAATATGGCAAAATTCTTTAGTATCTGTTAGTATTTTTGAGATATTAAATATTAAACTATTAAGAAATTAGACATTAGAGATCAGGGAAGAATAAGATCAATGATACGAATAATGATTTTTAAAGAGTTCTTTCATGAGTGTTGGGTTTTACGTAATTTTTTTCTTGCTTAGTGATTGGCAGTTATTTGGATATTAATTTGAACAAGGTTTTTATGATATGCCAAAAATATATCAGATTGATAATTATTAAAAACTGGTAAGTCAGAGTAGTCATAATAAATATTAACTGTTATAATATTAGGAAATTCTTTTTATAAGTCTATTGCTAATTTATTGAATTGCTGACAAACTGCAGTCAGATATCATTTAAGTGTATCCAAGAAATACCAGCTTGACCTTTCCACATGCCTATTTAATTTTCATGTGATGTTGACTATAATGTGAACATGCTGAAAATAGAAATAATTTCCCTTTCGGAAGCAAAATAACAATGCCATTCATGTTCTAATATTTTATCTTCACCCAGAAATAAAAATATTAGAACGAAGCATTGACAAAGTCTAGAATCACTGTTACAGCTATGAAAGAAAGATGCCAAATGAGAAGTCGAGGTATTGAACATCTAGGTTTAAGCATGAGGACCAGCTGGAAAACCTGCCTTTTGAAATAATCGTATTCTGAACTTTGATTTAAATTCTGTTTCCAGTGTTTTCTTGCTAGCTCTTCCTTAGAAGTTTGGCTTCCCGACTGCAGCCAATTTCATGTTAGGAAGATAATGGTTAAAATACAAGCATGTCATTCATGACAGAATCCTTCACATTTTATAATACAATTTTAAGTGCTCAAAAGCTCTGTGTTAAAATTTAGTTTTAGACAAAAAGGTCAAAATTTCTCCCACCAGTGGAACCAGATGTCACTCTGAGAAAATCAGTTTTGCCGATGGGACACACAGCTGTATTGAGCAAGCATTACTGGGTGACTAATACGGGACAGATTCATTAACATGTGGCACCTCTCCTGGTAGACCGTTTGCAATGGCTGTTTCTTTTTGTCCTCCTCATGGCTGCAGCCTAGGTAAAGTAAGATGCAAGGCAAAGCCTCGATCTGCTAGTATCCTAGAGACATCTGGAAGGACACATCTATTCTCAGGGACACTTTCCTCCTTGAAGCTCCTATGTTGTGTGTGTCCCAAAATCTCAAACAGCGCTGTTTCAAAGGAGTACAAAATATGTAACAGAGGATAAATGATCTGTTAATTTAAAACTTCAGGGAAGGGATGTCTGGGTGGCTCAGTGGGTTGAGCATCTGCCTTCAGCTCAGGTCTTGATCTCAGGATCCTGGGATCGAGTCCCGCATCAGGCTCCTTGCTCAGCGGTGAGCCTGCTTCTCCCTCTGCCTGCCACTCCCCCTGCTTATGCTCTCTCTGACAAATAAATTAACAAAATCCTAAAAAAAAAAAAACCTTCAGGTGCTGGAGTGGTGGGGGGTGGGAGGGATGGGGTGGCTGGGTGATAGACATTGGGGAGGGTATGTGCTATGGTGAGCGCTGTGAATTGTGCAAGACTGTTGAATCACAGATCTGTAATTCTGAAACAAATAATGCAATATATGTTAAGGGAAAAAAAGTGGATAGCAGGAGGGGAAGAATGAAGGGGAGTAAGTCGGAGGGGGAGACGAACCATGAGAGACGATGGACTCTGAAAAACAAACTGAGGGTTCTAGAGGGGAGGGGGGTGGGGGGATGGGTTAGCGTGGTGATGGGTATTAAAGAGGGCACATTCTGCATGGAGCACTGGGTGTTATGCACAAACATGAATCATGGAACACTACATCAAAAACTAATGATGTAATGTATGGTGATTAACATAACAATAAAAATTAAAAAAAAACCTTCAGGGAATATTTTTCATAACAGTGAATTTTGTGATAAATTAATATTCCACCAAAATGGAATATTTTGGTAGTTTTATCACACAAACATAACACTTTTTTAAAAGATGTTATTTATTTATTTGAGAGAGAGAGAATGAGCAGGGGAAGGGGCAGAGGGAGAAGGAGAGGGACAAGCAGACTTCCCACAGAGCAGGGAGCCGGACATGGGGCTTGATCCCAGGACCCCAGGATCATGACCTGAGCCAAAGGCAGACGCTTAACCGACAGAGCCACCCAGGCACACCACAAAAGTAACATTTTTAAAGATTTGTAATAGGTTTTTCTTAAGAGGAGCTCTTACTGAAAATGAAGGACACTTAAAAAATTATAGCACAGAAAGGGATTCAGTATTTTTCCTAACTAATAAAATATCTTTCAGATTATTTGTTACACTTGGAAAATGGAAACTCCTCACCCTGCCTGCCCACCTCCCCCAAATTGAGCTTCCAAAACCTCTGAGAAGAATTCAGTGGCTATTAGTAGTTGGTTTGGGTTCTTCTATTCAGTCATCAGATGCTTTATTTGTAAGCTTACTTTCCAAAAGTAAAGTTCCAAGAGCAATTTTCTGTAGAACGGATGTCATTCATTTTGTGTGGGCAGGTCTCAGATGATATTCTCAGATGTTGATTAGACCTTAAAGTTTTCATGGTGAATAATACTCCTTATTCGCCATGTCCTTTTACTGTTTGATCTGATCACTCTAACATTTATGAAGTAACGGTTTCCATAAGAGAATCTTCCTTTCCCTGTGGACTATTTTCTTAAGCAGAGACACAGGATTTCAGAGGCAGCTCTCATCCTGACTCATTCCAGAAGGTATAAAGGCTAGCTGTCTCCAGATTCATCTATTAACTGGGGATCTTCCCAATTTAGAAAGTGGTCTGAGATTCTTGGGGGTACGATAAGGTTTCTATTCATTTAGATCAGAACTTCTCCAAACTGGTTGCATATTAGAATCATTTGAGAAAATTTTACAAAGAACTCAAGCCTGGACCCAATGCCTAGAGATCCTGATTTAATTGGTCTGGAGTGGGGAAGGGGAGTGGGGCAGTATTTTAAAACTCCCCAGGTGTTTCTAATATGTGATCACAGTTGCCAACCTCTAGTAAGAATGAGATTTACAAAGACATTACCATAGTGATCTTGCCTTTTAAAATAGTATATAGTTTCTCACGTATGAGTTGACAGGAAATAAGGCAATCTTAGAGAAACACATCATTTATCTGCTACCCTTAGGGAACAATTATTACAAATGAGAGAATTCTACAGAAAACAGAACTCTGGTTTTCAATGCTGAGATAGTAAAAAATTTAAACACTTTTGTTGGAAACCTTTTAAATAAATACTATGTAATTCCTTGCCCTGGAGAAAATGTACCAAATGTACTTCCATGTTTTCTTGATGGTTCAATGTCATCATTATAGACACCTGCGGTTGCGCCATCTTGTCTTTGTGATATTTAGGTGCCTCCACTAAGTGGTCTCAGCTTTGAAAATTTGGGGAGTAATGATTCTTGTCATCCATCAGTCTCAATGATTACTTCTTAGTATTTTTAACTGGCTGACCTCACCCACCCATTTCCCTTTGCTTTTGCCCTTCCTGCTTCTAATCTAATAATGCCAATATGGATTATGCTGTAATGGCTGAATGTAACTTGAGGAGACCTGAATGCCTGAGAGATTGCATAATCATGCTTATTAAATCAATACTTTGATGATGCATGTAATTCATGGTCAGTAGGCTCTGCTGTGAGGACATAGAGATGTCTGCTCTCCTGCAAAGGAAAGCATGTGAACACTACAACCAATTTTCCCTTTGCGATTCTTTTAACAGTGTTTTTCCTTTCATGACTGTACTCGGGACCATTCAAACTGGCAGAAGTTTGAATGTTAGATAAACAGGTTATAATAAAAATCTACAATATTTAGAAAATGAGCTTTGATTTGAATGAGAGATGGGTGAAAGTTTCTGATAGTGAGGAGATGTCCCTGAGTATGAGCCAAAGTACCACTCTCTTCCCTAAATGCACACTAACCCTAAGAATCATTCTGTCTGATAAACTGGCCAGGAGGCTACATGATATATTGCAATCCATTTGATTGCAAAATGATCCAAATAAGAGAAATGGCTAGAAATGTAAAAACAGAGAAGACATCCAGAGATGACATTTCATAAAATAGAGAAACACAACAATTCTTCCAACTAGAGTTTCCAAAATTGGTGAGAAAAGTAATACCTGTTGCAGTTAACAAATTCATAGTCCACGTGTACTACCTCAACATAGTACTATACTGATATTCTCTGTGCTATAATTTGTTTTTTTAAGGATTTTATTTATTTATTTGACAGAGAGAGAGATAGCGAGAGCAGGAACACAAGCAGGGGGTGTGGGAGAGGGAGAAGCAGGCTTCCTGCCAAGCAGGGAGCCCGGTGTGGGGCTCGACCCCAGGATCCTGAGATCATGACCTGAGCCAAAGGCAGATGCTTAATGGCTGAGTCACCCAGGCACCCCATGTGCTATAATTTCTCATTGTAATTTCACCCCAAATAAGAGCACCTAATCTGTAGCTTGGAAAATCCTGGAGGTGGCAGATTAGATTGCACAAACTTGTTAGTAATGAGGTCTAGCTCCAATCCCTCAAACACTGGGGTGAACGAAAAGTATGCTGGAAGAGAAGTGAAACAGCCTTATGCAAAGAGAAAACATGTCAATTGCTTAAAAACACATGCAATTCATACTTCCTTGGTTTTTAACATGTGGGGTTCATGATCTTTGCAGAGTGTATTTCAGCTTTATGCAAGTGAGTAGTATTAATAGTATTAAATGGAATTCGTAGCATTAAAATCATTTCTTAGAACTGTGTAATTGTTTGCCCACTTCTGACCACTGGAACTGGGTCTGAAAAGCTCTCACTTACTTTTTTAAAAGATTTATTTATCTGACAGAAAGACAGAGAGAGACCACAAGCAGGGGGAGTGGCAGGCTGAGGGAGAAGCAGGCTCCCCGTGGAGAGGGAGCCACACATGGGGCTCAATCCCAGGACCCAGAGATCATGACCTGAGCCAAAGGCAGACACTTAACCAACTGAGCCACCCAGGTGCCTCTGAAAAGCTCTCACTTATAAATTTATATAAGATTTCCTCATCTGGAACCTTTTAGAAGGATCCATCAAAAAGTCATAGTATACGGTGTATTCAGTTTATTCAGTATATGCTACTTTTTGTGTGGCTTGCATTAAAGCTAGTGGATGTTTTTATATAGGAAATATATATGCAATGTGAGGTGACTATATATCTTCACAAAATAGTATCCCTGAGATAAATTCCCCATAAAACATACAGAGAAATACAGCACCCATGGACTGTGGTTTTCTATCTAGTATCACTATGTACCCTGTGAAGTCATTTCAGCTGCAAAACATCTAAAAATGTTAAAGTTGAGCAAGTAATCCCACTTAGTCCCTCAGCACCCAAGCTGCTTTTTGTAGTTCAAGGCTGTTCTTCTGCTATCAGTAGGCCAAGGTGGGATATGACTCTATTGACAGGGTTGGTACTCATTGAGAGAGCAAATGAGGTAAGGAGCGAAAGTGACACTGATTCAATATATGTAAAAGGGTTCCCTGCTTATCCTAACACTTCTCCAAAGAAAGCATTTGGAGTGGGTTGACATATGCCTGCAAAAAGATATGTTCATCTCTGGTACCTGTGAATGTGACCTCATTCACAGTTAGGGTCTTATAGATATAATTAGTTACAATGAGATCATACTGGATTGGGGTAGCCCCTAAATCCAGTGACTGGTGTCCTTATAAGAACATGACAGGATACACAGAGATACCCAGAGAAGAAGGTCACATGAAGACAAAGCTGACATTAAAGTTGGAAGGCAAGGAAAAGTAAGCATTGTCAAGAGCCACCAGAAGCTAGGAAGAGTCAAGGAAGTCACTCGTGCGTGCGCGAGAGGGGTTCCAACACCTGCCAACAACTTGGTGTTGGATTTCAAAGCTCCAGAACTATGAAAGAACACATTTCCATTGTTCTAAGCCACCCCAGTTTGTGGTAATTTGTTATGCTAGTCCTGGGAAATATAGCACCAAAACAAATATGTTCCATTCTAACAAGTTTGGGAGGAGAGAAGGAAAACGGTCCCTGGTTAACCTCCCACTATGTTGGGAAATGATTTGATCTCTTAAACCATCCACTCCAGCCCAGTTTTCACCCTGTTGCCTCCCCAGCACCCTCAGGTCTGTTCTTGGGGCTCACTTTTCTTTTCCCAGTCTTGGCTGACCATGAAATCCCTCCAACACTTGACCCAACACCACCAGTTATTACCTGACATACGTTCAGAAGCCGAGCACCACAATCATATCCACAGACTGTTTTTAGAGTTTATGATATCTTTTTTCCCAGAAAAAGAAATGCTTTGGTGATAATAAGATCATATGTAAGTCTGATCGCAGACGCTGTATTTTGCAATTTTAAATAAAGAGAAGTGCTACCAATAAACATTTTTAGTTTTTCTAGAATGGCCGTTATGCAGGAAAAAACTGTGGGATAGAACACAAAATTTCCTCCAAGGCACACCTGGTCTTACACTGTATAAGGATCTTCGTCTAAGACAATGGATTTCCTAGACAGTATTTCTTTTTGGTTATGCCCAAATTTATGGCAACAACTATTAAGAATATATTCCATCAGAAAAAGTTGAAATTCAGCACAGGCTTAGCGAAAATACTCACACACTTACGCAGTTGAACTGAGATTGGCTTTGTATGACCTAGTTGGTCGGTAGCATCGATTGATTCACTACAAGGACTGTCTTCTGCAAGACCAAGTGGCCCTGACTGATCAGAGCATGCCAGGCCTTTATTAGCTGCATACTGATAACTGGCAGTTAAACTACACGGATGGGGATTGGTACACCCTTTCCTCTTTCTTTCTCCATCTACTGATTAATCATTTTCCCTTTACTCTATTCGTCAGATTTTCTTCTAAGGAATGAAAGCCAGTCACATTAATTTTACCAACAGCCCCCAGTATAATATTAGGGTAGGTATGTTATTTCGTTAAACTGACATTTGCAGCTATTGATTCCATTTATCTATGCTAATCCCTTTTCCTATCACTTAAAAAACCCAGCTTTCTTAAATAATTCACATAACATGCAATTCTCCCACTTAAATTGTACAATTCAATGGTTTTTAGTGAATTCAAAAATATGTGCAACTGTCACTATGGTCAATTTTAGGACATTTTCATCATTTCTTTGAAAACGCTGTACTCCTTCAGTTCACACCTTCCCTAATCCCACCCCCCTCTCATCCCTGTGCCTCCCAGCCTCAAGCAACCATTAATCTCCTGTCTGTATAGATTTCTCTATTCTGGACATTTCATATGAAGGAGTCATATAATGTGTCTGGCGTCCTTCTTTTAGTGTAATGTTTCTGTTTTTTTATTTTTTATTTTATTTATTTTTATTTTTTTAAAAGATTTTATTTATCTATGTGAGAGAGAGAATGAGAGAGAGAGAGCATGAGAGGGGGGAGGGTCAGAGGGAGAAGCAGACTCCCCGCTGAGCAGGGAGCCGGATGCGGGACTCGATCCCAGGACTCCAGGATCATTACCTGAGCCAAAGGCAGTCGCCCAACCAACTGAGCCACCCAGGCACCCAATGTTTTTGTTTTTTTTAAAAAAGATTTTATTTATTTATTTGGCAGAGAGTGAGAGAGAGAGAGAGAGCACAAGTGGGGTTGGGGCAGGCAGAAGGAGAGAGAGAAGCAGGCTCCTGGCTGAGCAGGGAGCCTGACAGGGGGCTTGATCCCAGGACCCCAGGATCATGACCTGAGCCAAAGGCAGATGCTTAACCGACTGAGCCACCCAGGGGCCCCATTTAGCGTAATGTTTATGAAGTTCATCCATGGTATAACATGTAGCAGTGGTTTGTTCCTTTTCGTTGCCTAATAATATTTTCTTTTATGGCTATAACACATGCCCTTCTTTATCCACTTGTCAAGCTTTCCAACATGAGTTTTTCCCACCTTTTGGCTCTAAGGAATGATGCCTCTCTAAACATTAAGTGTGCAAGTTTTGGTATGGACATATGTTCTCATTTCCCTTAGTTATATAAATGGAAGTAAACTTGCTGGGTCATATGTTTAATCATTTGAGGGACTGTCATTTTACATTCCCACAAGCAGTTTATGAGAGCTTAGATTTCTTTAGAGCCTAGCTAATGCTTTTTGTTATCTAACTTATTATGTACCTGACATCCTAGTGGATGGGAAGTAATGTCTCACTATGCTTTTCATTTACATCTCCCTAATGACTAATGATATTAAGCATGTTTTCATGTGCTTATTGGCCGTTTATACACCTGCCTTAGAAACAACCTTTGCCCAATTTTAGTTGGATGATCTTTTTATTATTGAGTTATAAGAGTTCTTTTTATATTCTAGGTATAAGTCCTTTATCAAATATACAATTTGCCGATTTTTTTCCCTTCTATCGGTTGTCTTTTCACTTAATTTATGGTGTCCTTTGAAGGACAAAATATTTTAGTTTTGATAAAGTCTCATTTACCTATTTTTGTTGTTGTTGAAACTTTTCCCTGTAACATTGGAAATTTCATGCTTTTGGAGCGTGAATCCTTTGTCAAATCCAATGTCATGATGATTTACTGCAATGTTTTCATCTAGGAGTTTCATAGTTTTAGCTTTTAATATTTAGAACTATGATATGTTTTGAGTTAATTATATACATGATATGAAATAAAGGTCCTACCACATCCAATTTGTTGGTGTACAATTGTTCAGAGTATTCTCTTACAATGCTTATTTCTGTAAAAGCAGCAGTAACATCCTACTGTCATTTCTGATTTTAGCAATTTCAGCCTTTTTTTCTCTTTTTCAGCAGTATAGCTATAGGTTTGTCAATTCTGTTGATCTTTTCAAACAACCAGCTTTTAGTTTCATTTATTTTTCTCTGTTGTTGTTTTCTATTCTCTTTTCCCTTAATTTCTGCTTGAATCTTCATTGCTTCATTCCTTCTCCTTGCTTTAGATTTCATTATTTTCCCAGTGTCTTGAGATGGAAGGTTAGGTTATTGATTTAAACTCCTTTTTCCTTCTGAAGTTAGCATTTGTAGCTACACATTCCCCTCTGAGTAATGCATTATCTCCCTTCCATCAATTTTAATATGTTGTATCTTCATTTTCATTCACCTCAAAGTATGTTTTAATTTTCCTTTTCATTTCTTTAAGATTTTATTTTTAAGCAAACTCTATGCCCAATGTGGGACTCGAACCCATAACCCTGAGTTCAAGAGTCACATGCTCCACTGACAAAGCCAGCCAGGCACCCCCCCCTTTTCATTTCTTCTTTGGCCCACTGGTATTTAGAAATGTGTTGTATAATTTCCATACATTTGTGAGTTCCCCAAATCTTTAACTGCTACTGATTTCTAATTTCACTCCATCGAGATCAGAGAACACATTATTTCTATCCTTTAAAAATTACTGAGGTTTGCTTTATGGCCTAGCTTATGGTCTGTCCTGGAAAATGTTCCATTTCCCTTTAACTTTGGAAAGTCAAATAGTTAACATTTCTTATGTAAAATTAAAATTACTTATAGTAATTTAAAACTGATTATCTACTGGGATCTGACTGATAGAGGCTTTGGAATTAAGATCAGGCTGTGTTTATTCAAATTAAAAGGAAACTTTATAAAGTCCAGGTAGACATAGAAAACCCATCCGTGCAGGCTTCCTTTATTTTAAATCAGTGTAGAACCCGGCCATTGTTGCAATTCAATAAAATCTTCATTCTTATGGCTATCACTCAGGAAGCCTCAAGTACAACTGAGTATTTAAACAGAGATCTCAGTGCCTAACAAGCAGAAATGATAAAGCCAGTTCCTAACCATGAACATTCCAAGATAAATTAGATTTCAATGATCATTCAAGATGAACACAACTAAATAATACTTCTGAAATTTAAGACAAATTTCTTCCCCAAAATTTGCATGAAATAGGACTGACTTCTAGTTTGAGCAGTTGGGGAATTCATCTGGAAAGATATAAGAAACTTATCTCTATCTGGTAGCAAATTATAATCAGTATTATAAATTGTGGTTAATAATAATGAGACAGAATCAAAATGCATTTTAAAGTCTTATACCTTTTATTACTTCCATTAACGTATCTGGCCCCCATCATTTCTCTAATGTTTTTGACCACTACTGTCAACTTGCTCATTCCACTCCAATACATGGGCCACATTGCTAAGCAGCCTCCCAACTATCGCCCTGGGTGTTTCCTCTCCCAGGAATGCTCAGAGATCCACTAGGTGAATTTTGTCACTTCCTTCAAACTTTTCTCAAATGTCACCTTTTCAAAGAGGAGTATCTATTAAAAGTCCTATTTAAAATTTCAACCTGTCTCCATATGTGTCCTTACCCCTGGCACTCTTATAAATTATACCTTACTCCAGTAACTTTTCTATATTGCCTAGCATTTATAATTTTCTAACAGACTCTATCATTTACTGGCTTATTATGTTCATTTTTCTCTTTCTCCCCTTGCTAGAATGTAAATCCTAAGGAAGCAGGGATTTTATTTTTTTTTAATTTTTTATTATGTTAATCACCATACATTACATCATTAGTTTTTGATGTAGTGTTCCATGATTCATTGTTTGTGTATAACACCCAGTGCTCCACGCAGAACGTGCCCTCTTTAATACCCATCACCAGGCTAACCCATCCTCCCACCCCCCTTCCCTCTAGAACCTTCAGTTTATTTCTCAGAGTCCACAGTCTCTCATGGTTCGTCTCCGCCTCTGACTCCCCCCCCCTTATTTTTTCCCTTCTGCTATCATCATCATCATCTTCTTCTTCTTCTTAACATATATTGTATTATTTGTTTCAGAGGTACAGATCTGTGATTCAACAGTCTTGCACAATTCACAGCGCTCACCATAGCACATACTCTCCCCAGTGTCTGTCACCCAGCCACCCCATCCCCCCACCCCCCACCACTCCAGCAAACCTCAGTTTGTTTCCTGAGATTAAGAATTCCTCATATCAGTGAGGTCATATGACACATGCCTTTCTCTGATTGCCTTATTTTGCTCAGCGTAACACCCTCCAGTTCCATCCACGTCATTGCAAATGGCAAGATGTCATTCCTTCTGATGGCTGCATAATATTCCATTGTGTGTATAATATTCCATTGTGTGTATATACACACACACACACACACACACACACACACACACCCCACATCTTCTTTATCCATTCATCTGTCGATGGACATCTTGGCTCTTTCCACAGTTTGGCTATTGTGGACATTGCTGCTATAAACATCGGGGTGCATGTACCCCTTCGGATCCCTACATTTGTATCTTTGGGGTAAATACCCAGTAGTGCAATTGCTGGATCGTATGGTAGCTTTATTTTCAACTTTTTGAGGAAACTCCATACTGTTTTCCAGAGCGGCTGCACCAGCTTGCATTCCCACCAACAGTGTGGGAGGGTTCCTGGAAGCAGGGATTTTAGCTCTTCTTTTTCTCTTGAATATCATTAAGTGCCAGAACAGAACTTGGCTCATTCTCACAAGAAATATTTACTGAGCACTCACTACATGCTCCCCAGCGTACTAGCCATATTATTACATTGTATATATATAAAAAAGTACCTATTCTCTCTTCTGGTGGCCTTTGAGTGGGGGAGATGGATATTAATCAAAATTCACCCCTAAGCAACTGTCAATTGAGATACATATATATTCTGAAGGAAAGAAACAGTCCTATGGAAAGGTAACAAAGAAGCAACATCTATATTTGGAGCTAGAATTCATTAGTTAGGAAAGCCTTTGTTCAAATATCAGAAAATTATTCTTGAACTGAGATATGAACTATAAGTAGGAGTATCCAGGGAAAGAGTAAAGGAGAGATTTTACAAGGAAAGAGCATGTGCAAATATCCTGTAGGCTGCAGAAACAGAGAGAGGCGTTCATGTGACTGCAGGAGGGTAGGAAGAACCTGTACAGTCAAGCCCTCGTGTGCTGTATGATGGCTTTGCTCATTATCTAGGACATATTGGAAGCCACTGACAAGGGGTTTCTAGGGAGAGGACGGAAGTAGGGAGGCATGAGAGATATGATCATAATTACTCTATGGTCAGATTATTTTGGCTACAGTTTGAGGAATTTTAATGAGTTCTTGACCTTCTGGGATCAGTTCAAAGTTCGTTTGCATACAGAGGTTAAAATAAACAATGGTATTTTCCCATAGTTAAGAGTATTTCATGATACAAGTACAACATATTTTACAGTATGATTTTACCATAGGTAATTTTCAAATGCTATATATATATTTTTAAATTTTATAGTCAAAGAAACTCGAGTAATGAATATCTGGCACCCTGAATTCTATGTGATACCTTAAACCTAAAAGTCAGACTTAAATAAGAAATTCTGTTCCTATGTATCTGACTTCTGCTATATATATAATATATATATATATTATATATATGCATAAATATAAATATATATGCATTAAAGGAATGTGTGTCAAGTTCATTGTTAAATATGCATGAATATTGGTTCCTGACTCATTTCCTATTTCAATTGCTTGTTAGACTTTAATGAATATAGGTTCTAACTCATGAATACATTTTCTTAGTAACTTGATTCACGCTGATTTTTCCAAAAAAGAGGAAGAGTTGGAATAAAATGTTGTCACCAGAATAGAAGTATTTTTCCCCTTCCCAATGTAGTGGCCTTTTGATCATCTTCCTGTGCATGCAGGTGACACAGAAGATGGGAAAAATAGACATATTCCAACTGGAGATTGTGAGCAGTGGCAGTCCTCATGATCCAATAATGCTATGAGTTTCTTCCATCAGAAAGTACCTTAATAAACACACGGAATTACACGGTGTTATTTAAAACTTGTTTAAAGGGGCACCTGCGTGGCTCAGTCATTAAGTGTCTGCCTTTGGCTCAGGTCCTGATCCCAGGGTCCTGGGATCGGGGTTCTCTGCTCAGCGGGAAGCCTGCTTCTCCCTCTCCCACTCCCCCTGCTTGTGTTCCCTCTCTGTGTCTCTCATTGTCAAATAAATAAATAAAATCTTAAAAAAAATAAAACTTGTTTACAGAACTCTTACATTTTTATCTGCAACCCCATTTCACAAAAGGAGAATTTGTGTGTACTTGTCTGAGTCTATGTGTGTGTATAAGCCAGCATGCACTGTTTAGCTGTAACTCCAGTTCTGATCATTTTAGGATGTCATATGACTTTGAACCCAAGGTGAGTTAGTATTCAGAAAGTAAGAATAGTTTGTGTGGGTTTTATGTGGGGGAAGTTGTATGTCACACGTTTCATGAAGGATATCTAGTAGATTAATACAGGAACCACAGACTGTTTCTTGCATCTTAAAAGGAACCTGCCCAGAAGTAGCTTTGTATTTATATTAAAAAAAATTGTAACTGCACTTGCTATAACTATCTTTTTGGGGGGTGATTTAGTGCTAATTATTTTTTGTGGATCGTTATCACATACTACTGTAACCCAGACAATTTCCAGAGATACCACTGTGATGGAACTCAGCAGGGGTGACACAAAGCTATTGTCTATTCTTGCATTATGTATTTAGGCTGCTGAATTTTTATTTGTCCAAATAGCAAGAATATTGGCATTAAATTCTATTCTTCATGGAGCTTCAGTTTTTGGAAATAGAATTTCTGTCCTCACTCTGCTCCCACCCCCCTAAAAACCTATTTCTCCACCTACTTTATCTTACAAACCTACTGTGGCACAGCCCTTTAATTAGGGGACCTGAGAGTGGAGACAGCTCTGTATTTTGGTGACTTCTGGACATGCTCACACTGATGCAGAAGAGAAAAAAGGCCCTCCCATACTTTTGGCTCTTTATTATTCTTTTGTTGTTGTTGTTTAGTATTTGGTAGTAATATTCTCATCACAGATCTATAGTTTTTAAAATCCGGCATGCTCAGTTAAATATGTATATGGAAGGGTTATTTTTATATTGATATAGAACTTCTCTTCTCAGAATGATCATTTGAAAGAATGCTGTAATCCTCCTAAGCAAACAACAAGAAAACCTTCTATCATCTCTTCTCCCCAAAACAAACAAAAAGTATTCCTTAATGGTCGATGCTGTTGTAAACACCAGTATCCTCTGTCTACCTGCTGGCTCCATCAAGCTCGAATCCTACTGGAAGCAGTCTTTTGTGAAGGCAGTGACATGGTGAGCCATGGTGACATGGGCGACAGGGACACGAACAAGCACTAAAGTAGCAAACAGCAGGATTTAAGTCCTTAACAGTTCTCTACAGCTGTGGAATAACTGAACTTAGGTCACTTACACTGTCTGTGTTTCTTCTTCAATGAAATAGGAATAACAACATTTCACAGGGTAATCTTAATAACATCAGTGAAAATATATATGGATGGAAAACTTTAAACACCCATACATTTTCTGAACATTAGACTAAGAACAAAAGTAGCACTGGCATTTACTAATTTTTATTTGGCCAGGATCCCTTGTCTTGGGTATTTTAGATACAGCGAGTCATGTATTTGTATGGTGATTGCAAGAGGCCGTATTTTTTTATTATGTTATGTTAATCACCATACATTACATCATTAGTTTTTGATGTAGTATTCCATGATTCATTGTTTGTGTATAACACCCAGTGCTCCATTCCGTACGTGCCCTCCTTAATACCCATCACCAGGCTAACCCATCCCCCCACCCCCTCCCCTCTAGAACCCTCATTTTGTTTCTCAGAGTCCATAGTCGCAAGAGCCTGTATTTATTAATTTATTCTTTCCCAGATTTATTGCGATTTAAGTGACATAGGAGACGGTGTAAGTTTAAGGTGTACAGGGTGATGTATATGTTGTGAAATGTCTACCATAACAAGGATAGTGAACATAAGAGGCTGTGAGTATTTAGAGTAAATGTAAGGTAATAGACAAAGGGCCTTCTTATTTGGTGAAGATTACATGGACTTTAAAAATAAAACATTGATTGAATCTTGGTCCTACTGGCCAGAGTGTGTGAGGGATAAAATTCAGACATAACTGTAGGTAAACATATCTTCTGATCTCCTTATAGCTCAACAAACACTTGAGTGCTGATATTTTTAATTAAAAAATGAGTTAAATGTGTTTCACATTCTAAATATTAAAAGGATTCTAAGTATTTTGCTTTTTTCTTAACTAAATATCTCTTATAAAGCAGAAATATTTTTATCAAATTTACGAATATAAAAAAATCATTTTTCAACTGTTTGAAGATTGGTAAAACTTAGCCATATCATCTCAACACCGTGGTTCTCATTAATTATATACATTCATTAACCATGCCAGGTAATTTTATTGATGTTATTTCTTATTACTACCATGAAAATTATCAAGATATACCCATGACTATTTAACCAAAAATTCGATTTATTCATAAAAAGGTCATTATATCATTATTTTTCCAATTTCTTTTCAGTTATCATGAAATAAATTGTCATTTTAAGCTTATTTTCTTGTAGCATTGTGAAAATTTCTCGACATTTACACTGATTTTATCAAATATGGCACTTAGCTTGTGGCTGCTATTTAGCTTCAACATGTAGTTCACATTCCTGATGTTCAATACTTGTATGACAATTTCATTATACAAGTGAGTTTTGAGAATTTTTTTCTCACATGTGTAAGCCCTGCCAACCCTTCAAGGTAAAAATTAATCAACATACAATGTTAACGAATGTCGTTACCCTGGCAATTATTTGCTCATTCATCTTTCCAACAATTATTTATTGAAAAAATCTTATCAGACACTGTTCTTAGTGCTTAGAATACATCAATGAACAAAACAGATAAAATACCTGCCTTCAAGTTCTTGTATGAAACAAATGAAGAAACTGAGGTCTAGCATGAGTAAATTACTTGTTCAAAAGCCTATGACTGGCATATTTTTAAGTATTTACTTCCTGCCTTCAAATCATTGTATACGTAGTTAATGGTAGAGCTGGGCTGAAAATCCATGTTTTCCGTCTTTGGGATGAGGAATATTTCCACAATTCCACACCCTGCCCCTCCACTGCCTACCTCACCATCCCCTCATTGGTTTGTAGTAAGTTTAAACAGTAGTTTATCAAATGTTGGCATTAGACTCTTCTACAGTCTGATAAAAACAATACAATTTTTAGCATTTACAGTGACACATTTCCTTTTGTGATATCTTTCTATGGAGGGGGCTCCATGTGTCTTATCTTCCCAATTATGAAATAAGCAATCATTGTAATTTATAACTTGTGAACCTGACCGTATTGGGCAGAGAATTGGTATGAAATACTCAGTAACTACTTCTGATAAAGAATTCTGAGAAAATGTTTGTACTATTGTTACTAATTCCATCCTTCATGTTCCCCCTACAATCACCTATTTTTCTTTTTATGGCCTTAGCAGAAATATTTCTCTCTAACCCTAAATTATCTTTGGTTAGATCTTGAGATATCCTATAAGAAATACACAAATGATGTTTGCTAATTCTGGAATAAATTCTCTGCCTAAATTTATTCTAGTTTCAGGTTTCATCATTTGAAATTCCCGTAAAGTAATAATATCTTTAGGTGCTAACACATATCTATATTCTATGTCAATGAACTGAAGACAGTTACTTTTGAGATATGTAAAAGTTAGGGAAATGTTAGAGTCTTACAGGTGCATATTTTTTGTTTCTTTGTTTTCAAATATTTTAAAATGTGGTCCATCTACAAAGCTTCCATTGATGCTGGTTATATAATTATAATTAGATTTCATGCACTCCACCTATATACCACTTGTCATTTTATCACTAAGGGGAGAGAATTGAAGCTATTTTTCTGTAAGGTAAATATTCATGGTTTCCTGGAAAACACAAAGTTGAACTCACTTCTCAACTTCCTTCAGCTTACTTACACACATACACAATACATACAAATAAATAGATGTACGTCCTATATTTATGATTCCATGTATCATAGAGATTTTCTCTGAGTGAAACTCCTATAAGGGTAGTGATTTAATAAACCCTAAAAATCATTCTACACTTTATGAGTACTTGAGCCACTAAGAAATGTCTAATGCTTTTTAATAATAATCCACATGATTAGTATCCTTAATTGCTATAAATACGTATGGATAAAAAGAATAAATGCAGCAGATTTTTCTAATGGTGAGACAAAATGTTGAGCTGGTACAGATAAAGTACCTGATGATAAAATGTATTCTAATAAATTAGTCCCTTGTAGAACTGAAAATAATACGTACAAAGCCATAAATTAACTAAATTTGTCAATTTGCATTCCCACCCAATTAAAGTAGCACATCTGCTGTATCATTTCAGAAAATAGTAAAATGTTTTAGACCTATAAAATAGGGTTTGCCATGGAAGGGATTAATGCCATAAAGCATTAGCAAATCCTTAACTAAATTTGCTAAGAAAGGAAAGCCTTGTTAAACTTATGCATTTAAAAAGTAGAAGCAACATTTTCTGTGATCATAGAACAGGGCCAGCAATGAAAGAAAAGAACATGCTTTCCAGCATGCCCCCAAGTTAAAGTTAAATTATATAGACTATGGATAGGATGATAGCAAATAATTACAGGAAATATGTTATACATCAGCAAACACTATAACAACCTGTCTGGACTGTTTTGTCGCAGTTACATCATTTTATAATATTTAGTTTCAAAAATAGTAATGAGCTTGTTCATTGTGTCAACCTTAGCCACACGGGATGGGGAAAATTTGTTTTGATATCAGGTCATGTGGAAAATGATGAAATGAATGGGACTAGCAATAGGAAAGAGCACTGCAGGCTTAGTATTGCTCTATTATATACATGGCTGTCAAAAGAAGCTAATAAAATACTAGGTTGCAGAACTGAGTAGAATAAAGAAATTATAATCTCATGGGTCTTTGCACAATCCTACCCACCTGAGATGTGTGTGTGTGTGTGTATGTGTGTGTGTATATATATATATATACACACACACATACATATATATATATATATATATATATATATATATATATATATTGCTTATTTCTGGGAGTCACTTTTCAAAAGGAACATTGATGAATTGATGTGCTTTCAAAATAAAGAAAAAGGCTCCTGAACTTTGGCAACATGAGTGATAAAGAAAATGAGGATGTTTAATATGTAAAATGAGACAGGGAAATATTTGTGAGATGAGAGCAGAAGGATTACTTATTTTGATTTCCTGAAACCAGTACCAACACCTAAATATATTAGTTGCCACTGATGGGTAAATGGCCTGAAAAATAAATTAAAAAATAAATAATAATGTATGGGGATTGCCAACTGTGGCAAAAATAATTTCATTATGTTTAACTCTACATATCTTTTTCTTTTCTCACAAAAACTTTTGTGCAACGTTAAACGACAGACTCTATGGAAGGCTTTATCAGTGGTAGAGCTTATAAATTTTGAAAAGATAAAGCAGTTTTAAAGTAAAGAATCTTTTCAAACATACTAACCATAATGGAGACAATTAGTAAACAGACTTTGCCAAGAAGTCATCTACATACCTGCACAAGGTTTTAGTCAATGAAGTTGAGTAAGTAAAAAAGTACTATTTCTACCAAATTTTAATTTCAAGCAGAATATAGTCATATCCAAACCAAAGAATCAATATGCTTTTGTCTGATCCAAGAAACCCAGTAGCCAGAGTCCTAACAGGCCAAAAGAATTAAAGTTCAAGGGCTTGAATGTGGAAACAAACACAGATGATCCTCTTGCTAAAGGAAACACATAAAAGAACATATGGATGGGATTCAAATCTTTGGCCACAGGTCATGTCCAGTTAAAGGTCCTATGTGGCCAACCAAGTCAAGAGAAGCCCTTCAGTGTCAGAAGTATAAATGCCATTCTTTGTAGAGGAGGCAGTTTAGATCCATGGGGCTATTGGAGTGATGGATGGCCTCATGGTCTCCAGTAACACTGGTTGTTCTCATCTAAGCCCTGATCATTTGGATATGAAGGACCTGGAGTATGAGTGCTGGACCTAAATGCTCAAGAACATATTAGGGTGAGGGGACATCCTATCAATGCTTTTTCGACATGTAACCCCACACAGTGAAATATTCAGTGCAGTTATTATAGACTTGAAGCTCAGAAATAAATCGAAAGCTCTCGTGTCTGTAGGTATCTTTCTGATCTAGAATCCCGAGAAGAGACTCAAAAGTTAAAAACAGAAGTCTAAAGGAGGAACAGAAGCAAAGAAGCAAACTGAAAAGAAGATACAATGTTGGTGGGAGGATAAGAGAAACTACCTTAACACAATGTTAAGAATATACAGGGCAGTTCTGACAGACTTTAGGGAAAAAGTAACTATGTACATCCTGTTTACTTCTGAAGTAGCGGGGCTGATGGAACTTGATCCTGGACAGAGGGTAAAACCTCCCTACTCAGAGAAAGAAATGTGCACAAAATTGATTAAAAAAAATGATGCTTTGGCCAACCCAGAACACAGTAATTTTATACCTCTTCCTGACAGACACTTAAGGGACAGAGTCTGGACAAAAATGTTGACAACAACAGTTTCAGGATCCATAAGACAAAGTCTTCTGTTTCGTGAGGCAAAACAGTGTTGTATGGCAGAGGAGAAATGGGAGAAATTGAGCAGTTCATCAAAACGAACCAACCAACCTAAAAGCAAGCAAGCAAGCCCAGGTGAGCCTGTTTGAAAGGAAACAGAACACCAGAGGCTGAGCCTTCACTATGAGTAGAAATATGGCAAAAAGGACTACTTTTCAAAGCCTGGACAATTCAAAGCTGTAGTCCCTCAGGGGACAGGCAGTGAAAAACATCAACTAGTATCTCAGTGCAGGCATCGGAAATGATCCCAAAGTTAAGGGGTGTAAGAAGAAGCCACCCCAAGAGACCAGATTCTTGGGCTCCCAGAATTCAGGGCAGAAAGAACAGTTTGCTGTGGGCACAGACTGAAAATTGCTGTAGGATCTTTCAGCGATGGGATGAGACAGAAGAGCAGGATTCGGAGATGCACACCTCAGTCGCTCATTTAGAAATATTTAAAATAGGTCAGTGAGCATCACTATTTGTGATGTTAAGGATATAGGAAAGAACGAAGCCTACAGAAAACTTGGCCTTTATAGGACTTACATTCTAGGGAAGGTGACAGAAAATAAGCAAGATAAATTCTATTCTCCTTGGATTGTTCTCATATAACATTTTATGTAAGCTGGAAAGAAAGGCATTACTGAAAAGAAGTGCTACTCTACTTGGTAAAACATTACATTTCATCCTACCAAAGTCAGGCTTTCCAAATACAATGGCTTGACCTACTGTCTCTATTCTTGTAACAAAGAAAGAGGAATGGTGACCATTTCAAATCTTGCAAAAAATATTTCTATTCATTCATTTTTATATACTAGGTACTAGGTTGTTACTGTATCTATATACCAGGTAGTATTGATATACGACATGTGCACAATTTCTAAAATCGATGGAGAAATACATATTATGAAAAACTGAAATGAAAAAGTATTCTGTAGGTGAAATTTATAGAATGTAAGTGTAAAACTTGATTTTTAGTTGAGATAATCTATGGAATCTAACCACTGAGCCCTTCTTTCTTAGCGAAACACAGTATCTATGGAGATCAAAAGCACAGGCAGGAACTAACCTAGTGGGCAACTCCCTTGAGCCTCATCACAGTGTGTAGGAATGAAGTTCATCCCTCTTGAACTTCTTAGAATTTACTGAAGTCAGCTGGTCTAGGTAACACCTTTAGGTTTTCCAAGCGTGAAGATGTAAATTGCAAATTAAAATCCAAGAAAAGTAAAACAAACAGAAAGCCGTTACTTGAGCTGTTAACCTTAAAAATCTGGGTGATTACTGATTAACATTCCTAATCCCATAATTTTTAAAGATTGTATTTATTTATTTGAGGGAAAAAATGCACGAGTGGGGGGGGAGTGGCAGAGGGAGAGGCCACCTCCCCACTGAGCAGACAGCCCAAGCTGAGATTCGATCCCAGGACCCCAGGACCATGACCTGAGCCCAAGGTAGATGCTTAACAGACTGAGCCACCCAGGTGCCCCTCCCCCATAAATTTTTTACCATAAAAAATGAATATCAAAAGGGAAGGGACAAGTGAAAATTTCTAAGGAAACATGAAAAGAAAACCACATATGTGGTCTATCTTACTGTTTGATCTATGATGTACTTTTTATGGCCCTAAAATAGCCATACGAGGAGTTGTCAGCATGTCCTGATATTTCTTATTTGTTAATAACACAATGAACATTTGAAAAGAGAAACTAAAATACAGTTGTATATTATTAATCTTTTTAAAAAATCAAAAGCATAGTAAGTGGAGGAATAGGAAGATGTGGGAATCAAGGTTTCATTTTAAAACAAATATTTGCTCTGAGCCCAAGCCAAGATGTCAGACTTTGAAAATACAAGGAATCTAATTTGAATATTTACATTATGTGTGATGGCAGTGATGAGGATATCTGGGCTTCCTGCCCTCTGTCCAGTTCAGACAGATAATATAAATGGAAATTGAAATACAGACTGAGAAGATGCCAAGGCTCATCAGAAGGAAGGAAAGGTCTTTATACAACTAACTACAGAGCTGCTCCCATTTCTCTGGTTTTGTCCAGGGGAGGGGTGACCCTGGGAGACTAGGACTTCTTCTGCTTGGTATTATGCATGTAAGTGTGGTCCTTATCATAAGAGACTATTAAATATTTATTTAGGCACATTGTTTAGAACTTTCCACAACCAGATGACCCAGTGATCCAAAACTAAAAACTAGCTTTCCAAATTCCAGTTATTATGTATATATAGGTGTTACTACATATTTTTCTTAAAAATCTTTCAATTATTTCATATACAATCATAATTAATGCCACCAATAGATTTCAGTTATTACAATAAAGTAGGTATAGTTCTATCTACCATCAGAACCACAAATATGGTGCAATATAATACTGCAGGTCTCACTGAGTTTATTATTGAAATCTCACCCGGCAAAGGAAGCCTAATAAGGTACTAGCCCTATACACACAGAAATTTAATGAATATTGGTAATTGTAGATCTGAGAAAAATCATGAGGCATTGACCTTGAAGGAAAAGGACCACAAAAGCAAAATGGTTCAAATTGCATAAAAATAAAATTAGAAAATATTTTGTCAAAGCTGCCTCTAGCTAGTAGTTCCCAAATTGGGGCTGTACATTAGAATCACTTGGAGCACTGTTTTATTATGATTATGATTGATTATGATTATGATTAATTTGAGAGAGAGAGAGGGGGGCGGATTGAGAGAACAAGTGGGAGGAGGGGCTGAGGGAGAAGGAGACCCCCGCAGAGCAGGGAGCCCGATGCGGGACTTGATCCCAGGACCCTGGGATCATGACCTGAGTCGAAGGTAGATGCTTAACTGACTCAGCCATCCAGGCACTGCTTGGGGTACTGTTTAAAAGACATTTGTCAGAGTCTCACATACAGACTGATTAAGTAGGTGACAAATATTTTTACCAGAATCACAACAATATACAGAAATCACTGCTAGATGGTTTCCATCTAAAACATTATAAACAGTTTTTTTCAATGTGTTTTCTGTCATTAATAAACTCAATGTTCAAAGCTGAATAGCTAAAGTAACGTGGAGTTGTCCTTAAGCAGATCTAGCAACCATAAAAATGGATCAGAGTAATGAGAAACTGATCCTGCTCATGGAAATCCATTTTTCCACATTTCTAATTTTTTTGAATTATATAAACAATACATGGCTGGTTTTGGAAAACAGAAATAAAAGCAAGAAGTCTAAATCATCATCCATTATCAAAATGTTCAGTGATTGTTAATGCTGTGAAAGTATTCTTTTTAATGTTTGAATATATATATACTTATTTTAAAACAGATCGATCATTAAACTGTATTCTAGTGAGTTTTTTTATGTAGCAACATATGATCATTTTGCATGTTGTTAAATGATGTCTTATTACATTTCATGATTTTCATCTACTATCATACAATTTCTTGTTTCTTATTGTTTAAACAAATTAGAAGAAAATATCCATTATAAATACTGCTCCTTGATTAGGTCCTTAGGATAATTTTTTCCCTACATCTTTTAATATATTTTCCAAAAATGGGCTTAGAGGTTAAACACACACACACACACACACACACACACACACACACACACACATCTATATTACATCTTGCATGTAAAAATTAGGCCAAATAGAATTTCAAGGACAATTTTTCTACCCCAGTGGGAACTAGAGGTCACAGAAGGGAGAAACAGGCTAGAAAGATGGTGTGGAATGGCATGACATGGATCGAACACCTTGCAGAAGAGGCTTAGGGCTGCTTGGCAGCACCAGCTGATCCCCGTGCTCATGTTCCTAGCGAGTGCCAACAGCATGAGTGAGCACAAAGCTGCTGCAGCCCACTGCAAATTTCCGAGTATGGGATATACCCTTGCAAATCCCTAATATTACTACTTGGTCAATTGGATAAAGCTGTGATTACAGTATACACAGTATTATTCCAAAGAACAAAGGAAAAAGGAGAGAGAACCCAAGGCGTGTCATGATGCTGTTGAAGGATGAAGTTCATTATGATTCTAATATTCAGAAGATACTACAGAAGTCTTCTCTCTCTGCATAGTGCAAGATAGTCAAACAAATGTGCAAAGGTAGAGACTGGCTCCAATTATGAAGCACGCAATTTTTACATACATGCCAGGCAGGAATACAGAAAACATTACCTGCAATAATAACCTCTGAAAAATGTCAGTGATAAGAGTCAACTCTGACTCAGAAACACATCTCCTAATTTCTAGGTGAAGGAATAGGTAAAGTCTAGTCTCTATGTTAAATTCAATTATATCAAAAGAGATCATAGTTGCAATGACTAGAGTAAGAACACTGCTGTTGGCAAAATCAGATTAAACCATGCTTCAAAACAATACTGACTCATTTAAAAGTAGAGTGACCTCGGGGGCGGAGCAAGATGGCGGAGGAGTAGGAGACCTGGATTTCATCTGGTCTTGGTAATTCAGCTGAATAGGGATCAAACCACTCTGAACACCTACGAACTCAACAGGAGATCGAAGATAAGAAGAGTAACAACTCTCTGAACAGAAAAGCAACCACTTTCCGGAAGGTAGGACGTGCGGAGAAGTGAATCCGAGGCGATATTTGGGAGGATAGACGGAGGGGGAGGGGGCCTCCGTCAGCCGCTTCTGGCAAGTGATAGAGCCGCGGAGCACAAAATCGGACCTTTTAGAAGTCGGCTCCGTGGAGGGACATCGGTCCAGTGGCTAAGCGGGGGTCGAACCCTCGTGGGACAGTGTGGTCTCAGGACCCTCGGGGTCACAGAAAGACCAGGGGTGCCTGAGTGCCACAGAGCTCCCAGGTATCGGAGCAGGGAAACCGGCTGCAGAGAAGGAGCCGAGGCGCGGGCTCTCAGCTCGGGGTTCCCATAAACTGTGATCTGCGGCCCAATAGGGCCACTGCTCCTCCAGCAGGGACTCAACAAGCGGCAGAGCCGGGGAGACTCCCCTCCCTCCCCTGGGAGGAGCGGCACGGAAGTGCACTGTGGGGATCTGCTGGGCTTGGAGACTCCACACGGGGTCGGGTGCCAGACATAGAAACGCTCGGTCACAGGCCGGGTGAGCACGGAGTGCGGCCAGAGACCGGGGAGACGGGAGTGACTGCTTTTCTCTGGGGGCGCACTGAGGAGCGGGGCCCCGAGTTCTCAGGTCCTCCGGGCGGAGATTGGGAGGCCACCATTTTCACCCTGGTCCTCCAAAGCTGTACCGAGAGCTTTCAGGGAACAAAAGCTCCTGAGAGCAAACCCAAGCAGCTTGCTTAGCCCAGACTCACAAAGGCGGGGCAATTCAGCCTCCGGCAAAGACATTTGGGAACCACGGCAACTGGCCCCTCCCCCAGAAGATCAGCAGGAACAGCCAGCAAGCCAAGACCAAGTTTACCGATCAAGGAGAAGGGGAGAACTCCAGTGCTAGGGGAATACTGCACATAGAATTCATGGCTTTTTTACCATGATTCATTAGTTTTTCAAAGTTAATTTTTTTAACTGTTTTTTTTTTGAATTTTTCTTTTTCCCTTTTTCAACCAACATCTTATCAATCCCTTTTTTAAAAAAACATTTTTTACTTTTCCTTTTTAGAGTCATATTTTTATCCCTTCATAGTAGTTACCCTTATTTTTGGCATATATATATAGGTTGTTCTCTCTTTAAAATTTTGAGATACAGTTTCTTCTAACAGATCAAAATATAACCTAAATCACTAGTGTACGGCTTTGTTCTAGTCTCCTGCCTGATCACATTCTCTCCCTTTTTTTTTCTTTTCTCTTTTTATTTTTTAAAATCTTCTTTCTTTCTAAAAACAACTTCTTATCAATTCCATTTATAAAATCTTTTATAATTTTCATCTTTACAGTCATCTTCCACCCCTTCATTGTATCAACCCTTATTTTGTACATATATAAGTCTTTCTTCCTTTAAAATTTTAGCAGGCACTTTCTTCTAACAGACCAAAATACGCCCAAAATCTAGTGTGCAGCACTGATCTATGCACTAGCCTGATCATATTTGATCATATTCTGTTTTTTTTTTTGTTCGGTTTTTGTTTTTATTTTTTCTTTTTCCTTTTTTTTCCCTCTTTCTTCTTTCTTTCCCTTTCTTGTCTCCTGGTTTCAGGACTTTTCTGATTTGTATAGAGAATATTTGCTGGAGACGTTGTTAACCTGTTAGCATTCTGTTCTCTCATTCATCTATTCTCCTCTGGACAAAATGACAACACAAAAAAAATCACCTCAGCAAAAAGAACAAGAGGTAGTACCGTCAGCCAGGGACCTACTCAGTACGGACATTAGTACGATGTTGGACCTAGAGTTCAGAATCATGACTTTAAAGATACTAGCTGGGATTGAAAAAAGTGTGGATGTTATTAGAGAAACCCTTTCTGGAGAAATAAAAGAACTCAAATCTAACCAAGTCGAAATCAAAAAGGCTATTAATGAGGTGCAATAAAAAATGGGGGCACTAACTGCTAGGATAAATGAGGCAGAAGAGAGAATCAGTGATATAGAAGACCAAATGATGGAAAATAGAGAGGCTGAGAAAAAGAGAGATAAACAACTACAGGATCACGAGGGCAGAATTCGAGAGATTAGTCATACCATAAGACGAAAAACATTAGAATAATTGGGATCCCAGAAGAAGAAAAAGAGAGAGAGGGGGGCAGAAGGTATATTGGAGCAAATTATAGCAGAGAACTTCCCTAACGTGGGGAAAAAAACAGGCATCAAAATCCAGGAGGCACAGAGAACCCCTTTCAAAATCAATAAAAATAGGTCAACACCCTGGCATCTAATAGTAAAACTTACGAGTCTCAGAGACAAAGAGAAAATCCTGAAAGCAGCTCGGGAGAAGAGATATGTAACCTACGATGGTAGAAACATTAGATTGGCAACAGACCTATCCACAGAGACCTGGCAGGCCAGAAAGGACTGGCATGATATCTTCAGAGCACTAAACGAGAAAAATATGCAGCCAAGAATACTATATCCAGCTAGGAAATAGAAGGAGAGATAAAAAGCTTCCAGGACAAACAAAAACTAAAGGAATTTGCAAACATGAAACCAGCCCTACAAGAAATATTGAAAGGGGTCCTCTAAGCAAAAAGAGAGCCTAAAAGCAGCACAGATCAGAAAGGAACAGAGACAATATACAGTAACAGTCACTTTACAGGCAATACAATGGCACTAAATTCATACCTTTCAATAGTTACCCTGAATGTAAATGGGCTAAATGCCCCAATCAAAAGACACAGGCTATCAGATTGCATTAAAAAACAAGACCCATCTATATGCTGTCTGCAAGAGACTCATTTTAGACCCAATGGCACCCCCACATTGAAAGTGAGGGGGTGGAAAACCATTTACCATGCTAATGGACACCAAAAGAAAGCTGGGGTGGCAATCCTTCTATCAGACAAATTAGATTTTAAAACAAAGTCTGCAATAAGAGATGAGGAAGGACACTATATCCTACTTAAAGGGTCTATCCAACAAGAAGATCTAACAATTGTAAATATCTATGCCCCGAACATGGGAGCAGCCAATTATATAAGGCAATTAATAACAAAAGCAAAGAAACACATTGACAACAATACAATAATAGTGGGGGACTTTAACACCTCCCTGACTGAAATGGACAGATCATCTAAGCAAAAGATTAACAAGGAAATAAAGACTTTAAATGACACACTGGACCAAATGGACTTTACAGACATATTCAGAACATTCCATCCCAAAGGAGCGGAATACACATTCTTCTCTAGTGCCCATGGAACATTCTCTAGAATTGATCACATCCTAGGTCACAAATCAGGTCTCAACCAGTACCAAAAGATTGGGATTATTCCCTGCATATTTTCAGACCACGATGCTTTGAAACTAAAACTCAATCACAAGTGGAAAGTTGGAAAGAACTCAAATCCATGGAGGCTATAGAGCATCCTACTAAAGGATGAATGGGTCAACCAGGAAATTAAAGAAGAATTTAAAAAATTCATGGAAACCAATGAAAATGAAAACACAACTGTCCAAAATCTTTGGGATACAGCAAAGCCAGTCCTGAGAGGAAAGTATATAGCAATACAAGCCTTTCTCAAGAAACAAGAAAGGTCTTGGGCGCCTGGGTGGCTCAGTCGGTTAAGCCACTGCGTTCGGCTCAGGTCATGATCCTGGAGTCCCGGGTTCGAGTCCCGCATCGGGCTCCCTGCTCGGCGGGGAGTCTGCTTCTCCCTCTACCCTCCCCTCTCTCATGTTCTCTCTCTCAATCTCATTCTCTCTCTCAAATAAATAAAGAAATCTTTAAAAAAGAAAAGAAACAAGAAAGGTCTCAAATACACAACCTAACCCTACACCTAAAGGAGCTAGAGAAAAAACAGCACATAAAGCCTAAACCTAGCAGGAGAAGAGAAATAATAAAGATCAGAGCAGAAATCATTGAAATAGAAACCAAAAGAACAGTAGAACAGATCAACGAAACTAGGAGCTGGTTCTTTGAAAGAATTAACAAGATGGATAAACCCCTGGCCAGACTTATCAAAAAGAAAAGAGAAATGACCCAAATCAACAAAATCATGAATGAAAGAGGAGCAATCACAACCAATACCAAAGAAATACAAACAATTATAAGAACATAGTATGAGCAACTGTATGCCAGCAAATTAGATAACCTAGAAGAAATGGGTGCATTCCTAGAGATGTATCAACGACCAAAATTGAACCAGGAAGAAATAGAAAACCTGAACAGACCTATAACCACTAAGGAAATTGAAGCAGTCATCAAAAATCTCCCAACAAACAAAAGCCCAGGGCCAGATGGCTTCCCAGGGGAATTCTATCAGACATTTCAAGAAGAATTAATACCTATTCTCCTGAAATGTTCCAAAAAATAGAAATGGAAGGAAAACTTCCAAACTCATTTTATGAGGCCACCATTACCTTGATCCCCAAACCAGACAAAGACCCCATCAAAAAGGAGAATTACAGACCAATATCCTTCATGAACATGGATGCAAAAATTCTCACCAAAATACTAGCCAATAGGAGCCAACAGTACATTAAAAGGATTATTCACCATGACCAAGTGGGATTTATCCCTGGGCTGCAAGGTTGGTTCAACATCCGCAAATCAGTCAACGTGATACAATACATTAACAAAAGAAAGAACAAGAATCATATGATCCTCTCAATAGATGCAGAGAAAGCATTTGACAAAGTACAGCATCCTTTCTTGATCAAAACTCTTCAGAGTATAGGGATAGAGGGTACATACCTCAATATCATAAAAGCCAGCTATGACAAACCTACAGCGAATATCATTCTCAATGGGGAAAAGCTGAGAGCTTTTTCCCTAAGGTCAGGAACGCGGCAGGGATGTCCACTCTCACCACTGCTATTCAACATAGTATTAGAAGTCCTAGCCACAGCAATCAGACAACAAAAAGAAATCAAAGGCATCCAAATCGGCAAAGAAGAAGTCAAATTCTCACTCTTTGCGGATGATATGATACTGTGTGTGGAAAACCCAAAAAACTCCACCCAAAACTGCTAGAACTCATACAGGAAATCAGTACAGTGGCAGGATATAAAATCAATGCACAGAAATCAGTGGCATTCCTATACACCAACAACAAGACAGAAGAGAGGCAAATCAAGGAGTCGATCCCATTTACAATTGCACCAAAACCCATAAGATACCTAGGAATAAATTTAACCAAAGAGGCAAAGGATCTGTACTCAGAAAAGAATAAAATACTCATGAAAGAAATTGAAGAAGACAAAAAATGAAAAAAACGTTCCATGCACATGGATTGGAAGAACAAACATTGTGAAGATGTCAATGCTACCTAGAGCAATCTATACATTCAGTGCAATCCCCATCAAAATACCATCCGCTTTTTTCAAAGAAATGGAACAAATAATCCTAAAATTTGTATGGAACCAGAAGAGACCCCGAATAGCCAGAGGAATATTGAAAAAGAAAAGCAAAACTGGCGGCATCACAATTCCGGACTTCCAGCTCTATTACAAAGCTGTCATCATCAAGACAGTATGGTACTGGCACAAAAACAGACACATAGATCAATGGAACAGAATCGAGAGCCCAGAAATCGACCCTCAACTCTATGGTCAACTAATCTTTGGCAAAGCAGGAAAGAATGTTCAATGGAAAAAAGACAGTCTCTTTAAGAAATGGTGTTGGGAAAATTGGAGAACCACATGCAGAAGAAACCGGACCATTTCCTCACACCACACACAAAAATAGACTCCAAATGGTTGAAAGACCTAAACGTGAGACAGGAGTCCATCAAAATTCTAAAGGAGAACACAGGTAGCAACCTCTTCGATCTCAGCCGCAGCAACTTCTTCCTAGAAACATCGCCAAGGGCAAGGGAAGCAAGGGCAAAAATGAACTATTGGGATTTCATCAAGATCAAAAGCTTTTGCACAGCAAAGGAAACAGTCAACAAAACCAAAAGACAACCGACAGAATGGGAGAAAATATTTTCAAATGACATATCAGATAAAGGGCTAGTATCCAAAATCTCTAAAGAACTTATCAAACTCAACGCCCAAAGAACAAATGATCCAATAAAGAAATAGGCAGAAGACATGAATAGGCATTTTTCCAAAGACGACATCCAAATGGCCAACAGACACATGAAAAAGTGCTCAACATCGCTCGGCATCAGGGAAATCCAAATCAAAACCTCAATGAGATACCACCTCACACCAGTCAGAATGGCTAAAATTAACAAGTCAGGAAATGACAGATATTGGCGGGGATGCGGAGAAAGGGGAACCTCCTACACTCTTGGTGGGAATACAAGCTGGTGTAACCACTCTGGAAAACCGTATGGAGGTTCCTCAAACAGTTGAAAATAGAGCTACCATATGATCCAGCAATTGCACTACTGGGTATTTACCCCAAAGATACAAATGTAGGGATCCGAAGGGGTACGTGTACCCCAATGTTTATAGCAGCAATGTCCACAATAGCCAAACTGTGGAAAGAGCCAAGATGTCCATCGACAGATGAATGGATAAAGAAGAAGTGGTATATATACAGAATGGAATATTATGCCGCCATCAAAAGGAATGAGATCTTGCCATTTGCAACGACGTGGAATGAACTGGAGGGTGTTATGCTGAGTGAAATAAGTCAATCAGAGAAAGACATGTATTATATGACCTCACTGATATGAGGAATTCTTAATCTCAGGAAACAAACTGAGTCTTGCTGGAGTGGTGGGGGGTGGGCGGGATGGGGTGGTTGGGTGATAGACATTGGGGAGGGTATGTGCTACGGTGAGCGCTGTGAATTGTACAAGACTGATGAATCACAGATCCGTACTTCTGAAACAAATAATGCAATATATATTAAGAAAAAGAAAAGAAGATAGCAGGCGGGAAGAATGAAGGGGAGTAAGTCGGAGGGGGAGACGAACCATTAGAGATGATGGACTCTGAAAAACAAACTGAGGGTTCTAGAGAGGAGCGGGGTCGGGGATGGGTTAGCCTGGTGATGGGTATTAAAGAGGGCACATTCTGCGTGGAGCACTGGGTGTTATGCACAAACAATGAATCATGGAAAACTACATGTATGGTGATTAACATAACAATAAAAAATTATTAAAAAAAAAGTAGAGTGACCTCTTACAGGATTCTGCATGCAAATACAAAACAATTAGAATATCACAGGATACCAAACTCTCTAGACCACATGTCACTAGTAATACTCATTTTTTCCCCCGATATGTACAAGACCATTTGGCATTTGTTAGAGAGGTTATGTTTGCATGTGTTTTACTGAATACTAAAATCAATATCATTATGACAAAAACACTTCATGTCAGAGAAACCCGTATTGTTTTTAAAAGCATTTCAATATTTTTCTGCAGCCCATTTACAGCCCCCTCGACCCTCCACCCTGACTCCCTACAGAGGAGAAAATTCAAAGCTTTAAGAATAAGATGGATCACTTTAAAATAATACATTCCCACTTCACTTCCTAAATTTAATCCATGTCTAAAGGACTTTCCTACATTCCCAGGAAAGAGCAGACTGAAAACTTAATGCAGAAAAGTTTTTACTAGAGTGGGTGAAACTGCAGAACTTTGAGTCCATTTTCAAAGACAAATCAAATACAAACTTATTTAAAGCCTAACCCACTTTAGGAATACATATTGAAGAAAATCACCATTTACTTAAAAATGATATACTTATACCCCTTTTGTACCAACTGTCGAAAATCAGAGAAAATCAGATGCATGAGGCATTCTCTCAGATTACAGAATAATTTAATTTTGGGGGCATGGCAAAAAAAGTATGTCTTGGTATCTTCCATTTCTTTACTTGGTATTTTCTACTTCTTTGACCCCATCCCGTTTCCTCCCATTTTCAAATACAAGCAAATCAGTGAATTATCAATTCTAAGGGTGTAAATTGAGCCAAACACTGGTATCTCAAATCCATAATTTTTTATCATTTGGGACATGCTTTTGTTTTTCACTGGTGAATCAAGAACCTTCTCTGGCATGACATTCAAAGACTCTGGCATCAATTTATTCTAAATAATTTTCCCCACCTCACTTCCTGCTCATCCTTTGAAAAAGAGCCTATTTTCTAATCAGGCCAAACTGCATTCTTCCTAGACGAGCCATACTTGTTAGGTTATATTCCCAACTAAAATGTGTCTAGAAGACACAGCTCCAATGTCCCAACCTCCCTGATGGCATCCCTGTTTACACAGGATAAGAGTCAGGGTTTTGTGTGAAGACCACACATGTCCTCTGTGATCTTTCAAAGCTGGGTGTAAGGAGTGAACGAGACGAGGCATGTGTAGAATCCAACATTGTGCAGATATTAAAACATTTCCATTTCTGTACTCCTCCGCCACTGTTGTTCCAAAGGAATCTATGTTCACTGGAATGACAAGCATTTACTGCACTGTAATGTGGCTATCTGGTTATACATTTGGCTTTCCCTGTAGACTAATGGTGGCCTCAGTGACTGATCTTAGGTGGGTCTCAATAAACATTTGTTGCATTGCATTGTATTGTGTCTCCAGAATAGAGATTGTCTCTTATTCCCCAGAGCACAATGTCTAGCATTTAGTAGTAATAGATAGGGTAGATATCCAGAGGATTGATTTTTTTTAATCAGTGTGCAAGGGTGGGGACAGAATAATAGGATAGATAGATAATAGATACAGAGAGAAAGAAAGAGAAAGAAAGAAAGAAAGAAAGAAAGAAAGAAAGAAAGAAAGAAAGAAAGAAAGAAAGGAGATAATGCCTGTATGAGCTGGTACCCACTTCATCTGGCTCTGTCACTTACTAGCTGTACGACCTGAGGCAAATTACATACACTCTCTAATCTTCTATTGCATCATCTGGGATAAAAAAGGTATCATGCTCTTAGGACTACTCATAAAATCAAAGAAAGGTAGGTGAGGTGCTTAAGCAAGTGCCTGAAACACAAGTTGTTGTTTGAAAAATGTTATTTTCATCATATAGTGCTAAGAGTCCTCCGCCTGGACTCCTTAAGAAAAGCTATTAATTGTGCTTAAAGATGCTAATGATTAAAGTAAGAAGAGAGTCAGTTAAGCCAGTACTGAGTGCTTACTATGGGTCCATCATCCGTTAACTCACTTATATTGTATAATTTAGCAAGGAAAAATAAGTTAAAATAGTATAATAACAGTCTTAGATTAATCAGGGAGAAAGAAAAAAAATACTGAGATTCCCACTTTATTATCCAGGCTCTTACCAAATAGGCAATACTCAAGCCAACTTCTCTGAAGACAGTCATGCATTATGACCCAGTCCCCCCATGTCTGGATTTTCCTAGACTTTGCTTTATCATTTCCTTTACTTTTCTAGTCAACCATGAAGTCACTGAGGACAGAGATTGTGTCAGTCACCTTGCTAGCTCTCCTACCCTAAAAGTGGAGTGCGTGCACACACACACACACACACACACACACAGAACACACAAATGTAGAGAAGGTGATAAACTTCCTCCACGTGAAGGTGGGGAGGGCACAGTAGATTAAGGGAAAGGACAGCCTCTGAAACGCTAGCAATGAGCAGATGAATCAGACCACCCAAACAGAATGCAGGCACAGAGTTACACGTTCTCTGATACAATTTGTTGCATTCCTAAAATCTGTAATTTGGTTAGTTCATCTTCCTTTAATCTTGCATCATTTTATAGCTTCATTCCAGTTTCCTTCTCTCCTCAAGCCTGCAGTTAATGCCACTTTCCGCTTGGATGCCTTAATTCATAGCTCTGTAATGTCTGCATTCTCTGCTGGATGAAACATTTTGTGTTCCAAAGCAATTCTTTACCTCTACATATTGGCAACCTCAGCTTCCAGAGCTTCAACAAACACCTGGAACGGCCTTCCTGAGGCCAGGCTATCACCACTGGAAACCCTAGTTTCCTATCTTCTCCCATCACCTGGGAGCTAATTGGTAGAACAGGTGGCATCGATTCTAGCAGCTCTCCTATACCTGGTGAAGCAGCTGTTTCCTGCTCAGAGGATGGATTTAAACTTCCACCATCTTTAATCACCAAACAGCACTTCACCATAAATGGTGCAATATCTGAAGTTTTCTTCCTGGTAATGACACTCGTACTTCGCCTGACTTGGGCATGGAACAGGCCTGTGCATTTCTTCGGATTACAGGTGATACCTGTACAGGGGACGCAGGGCATACCTGATAACTTTTACAATTTGTGAACACCTGTTATGGAGTAGGTGCTATACAAAGCATTAAATATTATTTTTATCTTCTAGCAATAGAATAAGGAAAGCGTGCCAACTTTCTAAGTGAGGAAACAGGCTTGGAGAGGTTAAGTATGGGTTAGCATCCAGGTAAGATGTTAACAAGGAGTAAAGAAGAGAATCCATGTACGTGAATCCAACTGTGACAACCCCTTCTCTTTCCACCATGCAGCCTTGTGATCTGAAGGAAATGCACCTATGCCTATTAGTGCCAAGGAAGCCCTGGGCCATGGGCAAAAAGTTACTGAAGTATAATATACATACGGGAAAATTAAATTCTTATTGTTAAAGCTTATGTACGAAGAGAAAAATGAAAAAGGCATTTAGTTGGAAATGTAAAATAGCTGTCATTTTAGCATATCCTCTAAACCCATCATTGAAAAACAATGATCACTGGTTATTTTCACATTTCCATAGGATCCCCAGCCTTCTGAGCAGATTGCTGGAAGGGTCTTTGCATAACAGACAGCCTTAGAAGCTAGACACAGTGGCTCCATTAGATTAGAGAGCACTGGAGGGATGTGGAGACCAAGCCATCTCCTTCCTAATTTCCTGGAAGAGATTTGCTTACATTCCAGGATAATGGAGGGAAGAGGGATGTGTAGCAGCCAATGAAAGCTTAGAGTCTCCTAATCTTGGTGTTTCTCTCTTATTATGCAAATCTACTGCAAAGGCAGGTAAACATCTGGCCTTATAGCATCTTCCTGTGGAGCGTGGGGCATGGGAAACAGGAACCAGAGCAAAGATAGATCTCTGGCTGAAGCTTTCATGCAAACCATGCATCTCTAACCCAGAATCTAGTGTCCTCTTTTAGTATATGTGCAATAAAACTGTCAGGCTAACTTGCTTGCTTGCAAGCAAGGTAATTTGAGCGCCTTCCTAGTTTCAGAATACCAGAGGTTCTCAAAGTGGTTTCCTCGACCAGCTGCCTTAGCGCCACCTGGGAACTTGTTAGAGAAGCAAATTATTGGGTGTCAGTCAGCCCAGATCTACTGAATCAGCAATGCTAGGGCTGGAGCTCAGCAATTTACTCTTTAATAAGCCTTTTGGGTAAAACTAAATAAAATTTATGAATCACTGAAACATACTTTACTTCTAGTTATGATCATTCCATTTGGCAGTGTCTTACTAACAAATTCATTTTTAAAAGAACACCCAACAGATCTATCTCTAAAACATTTTGGAATTCTTAGAAGAAATCATTCCTATGTGTTTTTAGTTTTTATTATTCTTTTTTTATATTTTATATATATTTATTTTTATCATTATTTTGTACTCTAATGTAGTACAAACTCTACATTCATGACCATGATTTAGCACTACTCAGAAGAGTTTCCTCAACTATAAATATCACTTAATTGATACAAAGTTAATAATATACACTGAGCATCTATGAAAATGAAAATCATATTTTGTCATATTGTCTTTAAGTTGAAATGTCTTGCTTTTAAAAAGATAATTATTAACTTTTTAGTTGTGATTAATCATAAAAAATACTCAGAGTATATTAAAAAAGAATGAAAAAATTAAAAACTATTAACATCTGTATTCTTTCAGAATGTTTTTACTTAAAGTTACTTTAGGATAATATCAGCTATCAGGTTTTAATAGTTATGTAATATTCTTATAAATTATAATTTGTTTATAACTAATCCATCCACTATAGTACACTACAGTAGTTTATATTTTTTAAACTTATTATTGCAAGGTATATTACACAGTGGTCTAAGTCATTCCTTAGGATAAATTCAACTGGAAAAGTATTAAAAACTAATAAGAGATCAGTAAATGTTTAATTACAAATAATCAATAGCTTTCCTCTGTACCAACAAAATCCTCTCAGACAATTCAAAAGAAAAATGATCTCATTTGTAACAGCAAATTTTCTTTTTCCTTTGTGTGATAAAGCTTTGCCTGTGTCTTCATCTGAAAAAAGTGTGTTCTTTGTTTCAGGTGAGCCTTTTATACAAAGCATGTAAGTTTTGCTTTTTGATTCATTCTAAAGAGGGTTTGTCTTTTAATAGGGGGATTGCATCCACAAAAATGGCAATATTTGGTCTTCAGCTTGCTTATGACTTTGTTGACTATATTATTAGCACATCACTTTTCGTCTCACTTTGCTAAAATAATAAAGTTTAAAAAACTCCCTCAGCCACTTATAAATTATGCATACCAGTTATATTCTACTAGGGTTTATCTATAAATTTTTTTTCTCTTTTTATTTTTATTTGCATTTATTCTGCAGAATTTACTCCCAGGCCATAAGTTTTTGTTTCTTCAGTTTCTTCTGGGATATCTTTTCCTTCTGTGCAACCTCCTCTTCTGGTTTAGGAACAATCTGCTCTTTTTCAGTAAGGATCATCTCAATGTGGCAAGGAGAGCTCATGTATGGGTTAATCCGACCATGAGCCCTGTATGTTCTACGCCGCATCTTGGGGGCTTTGTTCACCTGGATGTGCTCAATGACCAGAGAATCAACATCTAAACCCTTAAGTTCAGCATTACTCTCTGCATTTTTAAGCATGTGCAGTAAAAATTCAGCACTCTTCTTGGGCCACCGACCCTGTGTCCAGCCCCACTGTTTGGCCTGGGCACACCTACCAACTCCACCATTGTAGCGACGGAATGGCACACACTGCTTCTGTAAAGTGACGCCCTTCAGATACTTGGTGGCTTTTCGGATATGCATACCCTTGATGGCCTGGGCAGTTTCACGTGTGTTCTTAAAGGGAACACGAAGATTTGAACCTCTTGATTTACATGATTTCGTAGGGTTTTCTGGGTCAAGCGAATAGCGAACCATTTTCAGAGGTCACCTCAGGCCGCTTAGGGGGAAGAGGAAGAGCGGGTTTATCTATAAATTTAAAAGCACTTTGTCAATATTATATGTAAGATAAAATCTTGAGTAGCATTTTATACATTGCTTTCCTCACACCTCTTCCCACCCACATACAAATATGCCCCCCCCACACTCCATGCCCCTCCTGACTGTACAGTTTAAGAAATCTTGTACTTCTTCTCCAGAAATGCTTTTTTTAGTTGCATTAAATTTCACACTCCTGAGGCACCCGGGTGGTGCAGTCAGTTAAGCGCCTGATCTTGGTTTCAGCTCTGGTCGTGATTTCAGGGTGGTGAGATCGAGCCCCACTTCAGCTCCGTGCTCTGCGCAGAGTCTGCTCTCCTCCCTGCACACTCTCTCTCTGTCTCTAATAAATAAATCTTAAAAAAACCACAAAACTTTATGCCCACATTAAAAATAATACTCGCTTACACTTGATTCTGAGCTCTAACATTATTACTGCTCACAACTATTTCTGCTCTAAAATGTCTTCCCTTTCAGGGAATGTTTAGATCAGATGAAGTAGTTCCTCAGATGTGTTATCATGATCTTATATGTAAATGTTATAGAGTCCTGACATGTCAAAACATGTTTTCTTTCGTTATCCCCCAAATGATAGGTTTATTCCTGATCTGTAGGAATTCTTTATATATTCTTGTACATCAGGGTCTCTGTACTCTTCTCTTTTGAGAACACACCCCTCTTTCTCAACTCCCACTGCCAAAGTTAGGTGTTTTTTTTTTTTGTCATTCAGTTCTCAGATCAAAAGTCACCTTCTTTGCTGACCACCTACAATCCAAAGATATTCATTTGACTTGATCATTTTATCCTATTTAATTTTCTTCATGGCACCTACCACAGAGTGAAATGATCTCATCCATGTAATAGTTTCATCTGACTAGAATTTAAGAGCTGGAACCTCTTCAGTTGACTAGATTCCTAGGTCCCAGAATAGTTTCTGGTCCATAGAGGCTGAAGAATGAATGAATGAATGAATGAATGAGTGAATGAACGAACGAACGAATGAGTCTAGTTAGTCCAACATTGCTAGCTCAGTTGAATGGCTTATGTACATTTCTTTTTGTCTGAGCCAAAAGAAGAGAAAGGTTTTGTTCTATATTTTCATTAGTAACTTTGGGAGTCCAGGGTAACATAGACAAGAAACAAAACTGGAAGCAGAGGGCCACACAGCTCCAAGTATGGAGCTCCATTCATCAGGGTAGGATATTTGCCTGTGTCCATACTGACAACCCATAGCTGAGAGTGGCCCAGGCAGAAACCTCCCTCCTCTTCTGGTCTCTGGTCAGGTTTGCATCTCATAGAACAGTGAGGGCTTAGGCTGCTGGGATTCCAGTTTTTTCTCCAAACTGGCTAATGTAATTGAGTAGTAAAAACAGGACCCTGCTTACTCACCAACTAGATGTACACAGAGAAAGGACACTGGTGTGGCATACCACTTCATTTCCTGCTAGAACTATACAACTTCCATTATGTAAAGTAGAATGCTCTTGTTTCCATGCCTGTTAGAGAAATGTTCCTCATTATTTTAGTGGAGTCTCTTCTGAAGTACATTAGGAAAGGTAAAAAGTCAAATGGGCCGAGGATACCACCTTAGTCCTGGGAATTCTGGCTTATTTTTAATGGCATTCTTGGCGGGATGTTAGCATTTGGTTTGAAAAGTCTTCAAGATAAGTTAGATAATAGCAAGATGAAAGGAACACCGTTGTGCTGTTTCTCAGCAAAATTATAAGTATTTTAACTATTTTCCAATTGAGAATGCAAACTTTCCTCACTGAAACATTTTTGTGCTAAGCAGTTATTAAGCTTACATTTTTTAGTTTTGAATTCACAGAATTGAGAAACTGATTATGATAATGTCAACTTCAACTTATGTTGTAATTGGGTACTAAGAATGGGTTAGTTAGTTGCTAATTAACATCAGCATGCAATGCTGGCCTGTCATATATATGTGTATATAGAGACACACACACACACACACACACACACATATATATCCATGCTCCAATATATACCAGTAATTTGTCCAGAAGAGATAAGGTATGTATGTATGCATAAGTGAATGTAAGTGTGTACACATACACAAATATATACATACTTTTAATTTTGAGGATTTTAAAATTGCATTCATCTCATAAATGTATTGTTAATAGAATGAGCATGTATCAGAAAAAAAACTCAATTTCCAACGTATATGAAGAATTCCTAATTAAAAAATGAGCAAAGGACCAAAGGACTTGAATAGAATCTTCAAAGAAGATATACAAGTGGCCAAAAAACACATGAAAAGATGATCAACATCGCTAATCATTAGAGAAATTCAAATCAAAATTACAATGTGATACCATTCCACACCCATTAGGATGGCCACTATCAAAAAAACAAGAGACAGAAGAGACCCTGAATTCAAGAAGCTCATGATCTGGGCATGCATGTCTGGGGTGGGGTGCAGGGGCATGCAGGGGGAGCAGAGATGGAAGAGGGAAGGGAGACAGCAAATGTACAAGAAGAAACAATACCAAGAAATAGCACAGGTGACACTGAATCCACCACGGTATACACTTTCTATATATGCTGTCCCACCCGATCCTCCTAACAATTTTTTAAGTACTGCTATTGTCCCAACTTTACAAATGATAAAGTCTTGTTCAGACAGGTTCCATAATATTCTCTATATCAAAGAGGTGGTAATTTGAAGTACATAACCATCTCTAGCCTTTTTAATAATAAAGCTCATGTTTTTAATCACTTCACAATAATACCTATCACTTTCAATATACTGAAAGAAAGCCAACAAAAATGTATAATAGAGGGATGCCTGGGTGGCTCAGTTGGTTAAGCATGTGACTCCTGATTTTTGCTCAGGTCATGATCTCAGGGTTGTGGGATCGAGCCCCACATTGGGCTCCATGCTCAGCAGAGAGTCTGTTTGAGACTCCTTCTCTCCCACTACCCCTTCCCATGACCTGACCCGCTCCTCCACACTCGCTCTCGCTGGAGCTCTCTCTCTCTCAAACAAAACAAAACAAAACAAAACAAAACAATTTTTTTTTTTAATTAGAAACTGGGAGGAGAGTACAGGAAAACTTGGCATGACTACTGTTTATTTGTCAGAGGAATTTTAGGTTTTGCTTTGGGGGAAGTTATTGAGTACAATTATATCAGACTCATTAGTGTGCTACTTCTGAAACACCATGGAGAGAGAGTTACAGAAGAGGAGCAACAAGATTTTGAATCTGGAAAACTGATGGATGATGGGTGACAGCATTATCAGATTGGAGGAAGGTTGCTGCCTCAACTCTGTGTGAAGAAAGCTTAGTGGCAGGACACCTGGGTGGCTCAACTGGTTAAGTGTCCAACCTTTGGTTTTGGCTCAGGTCATGATCTCAGGGTATTGGGATCAAGCCCTATTATCAGGCTCCACGCTCAGTGGGAGTCTGCTTAAGATTCTCTCTCTCCATCTGCCCCTCCCCCCACTTGCTCTCTATCAAATAAATAAATAAATCTTAAAAAAAAAGAAAGGAAGGAAGAAAGTTTAGTGGCATAATGATTCACATGTCAGATCTAGCTAGGTTCCTAGGAGAGTGAGCTACAAGTAGAGTGACTGACAGAAAGTCCATGTAGGAAGCAGGGAGACAAACAGTTGGTTTCCTTTCAAACAATCAGGCTACTGTCACTCCAAAAATTTTGATGTAATATTAGAAGTATATTTTAAAAAGAGAGAAAAGATGGGGGTGGTGCAGAGGAGAGGCAAGGAGGAGGGAAAAATGGAAGCCTTATAAAACTATTTGGCTTTAAGTTATTGCCTTGAATAGTTTTGAAAAAATTAAATATTAAATGTAAAGGGTACTATAACTTACTGCATTTTTATAATTATTTTATAATGAGTTTCCCAAACGATAGAGGAGTTAGGGATTTGACTATTTTTAGTTGTTTAATAAACTGAAATTCTCTTCTCAGCCTCTTTTGGGGATTTGGTATGTTTGTTTCAAATTACATGTTACTATAAAACCTAGGATGTGAATTATCTACCTGAAGGCAATTTAAATAATTTACATGAGAATTTGTTAAGTCTGTTAAATTTTATTCTAGAGAAGCAGATTATTTATGTTCTTAGGTTATATATAGGCAAAGGATTCTTTAGGGAATGAGGGAGCTTTTTGTTTGTTTTTCTCTTGCAATAACTTATAATTTTAATTTGAAAAGGCATATCAGCTGACTTCATAATAGAATCACAAGAACATCAAATACAGACAGAACCATTTCAGTGCTAATAAGTAAAACCACCCAAATCAATAAATTGGGAATTTTAGATTTGATGCAGCAAGCCTTTCTTTGAGCACCAGAATGCTTTCAGAATGTGTCCAGGTAGTCCTGGAAAAAGGCATCCCTAAAGACAAACAACACAATAGAATTGAATCTCCATGTTGCAGAGTAAAGAGACACAAGTGTTTGAAATATTCCAGATTTTTCCCCCCTGCTGGGATATCCACTGCCAGGAGCAGCAAACTCCTACTCCTCTTTCATGTCACTTCAAGGACAGACTTTCCAGTCTGCAAGAGCCTCTCTGCAATGCCATCTCTGATTTCCACCGTTGAAATGCATCAGTGCATTTATTTGGCAAATACGTTGCTTCATACACACTTGTGCTCAGAGTCATCATGTAAGTCTTGCTAAATACTACACAATATCCTAGATACTTTACATATTTTTTTTAACTTATGTATAACAGTCCTCTAGTAAATTATTATCTGCTTAACAGAGAAAAAAACTAAGGCTTGGAGAAATAATGTGCCCAGTCACAGAAGTAGGGAATGGTAGGCTAGGGAGCCTGTGCTCTCTGCACCCTGGCTCGTCACTGCTCTGCACACCAGTAGTGAACTTGAGGGTTTCCTCTATGCCAGCCCCCATATTAAACGTTACACACCTGCCGTCCTGCTAGGACCTTAGCACAAATTGATGACCAAGGCACTGTTACTCCTTATATACACACATCAGGAAACTGAGCCTACTGAGACTATGTAACCCGAGGAAGGTCACACATCTGACAAGTGGCCAAGTGGGCATGTGCCCTCCAGACTGTCCTGTCCTGAGTTTAAGTTCCTCTCTGCTCTGCTGTGGCCTGTGTTCCATGTTTAAACTGCTCATTGACCAAATACCTACAGCCATGTCGAGGTATCCTATAGCTGTGTGCTCATTTCTACTAAGTACTTAATAAATATCAATTTATTTGAAACACATAAAAAGTAGCTAATAAATATGCCCAAAGCATGAAATAGTGATTAAAACAACTGTATCTGCTCTGTAAAATAATTCATATTCTGTAAGCTGTAATAGTTACCTCCAGTCTTGTTTTCAATTTTAAGGAAGATAAATCAAACTAGAAAACCCTAAGTAAAGAGAGAATGATCTATTTTTCTGCCCTACGTATAACTTTAAACATCTTACTCTTTTTTTTTCCAGGTTCGGGAAAATCGTAAAATCTTTCCATCAGATGAACAAAAATGTAGGGACCGACCTTGAGAGTATTCAACAAAAAAATTACAGAAGTACAATCAGGCTGTGTTCACAAATTAAAAGGCTTAAATTTGTACAAATAGTAATAGATCTATTACTGAATCTCAAGTAAGGGAAGAAAAAAGGAGGAGAACAGTTAAGGGACAACTTCCATTTCTCTGTGAAAGCTGGCAACCAACCTAATTAACCAAACACAAAGCCCCAGGCATAGGAACTGCTTTCACACTCTTTGCCAAATAAAATGGACTTCACATTTTAAAAGCTCCAACTAAGCTAAAATAAGTTATTAAACAGTAAGACATGTGAAATCCAAGCCTTTTAATGATATAGAGGCCAGAAGAACAAGTGTAATTGCTTCATTCATTAGCAAGGGAATCGAAAAGTAAACACCTCCTGACCATTACAACTAAGTCATATAAATACTTGTGATGCCATGTAAAATAATTCATGCAGAAATATTCCACAAACCATAGAACTGTACAGTGATCAGATTAGACATAGGGAGCCAAAAAAGGCAACATACATGATTTCATTCTCAATTCAGGGCTTGGTGACCAGTAAGCTCTCTGACAGCATTCACTGAGAATGGGTTTTGCTCAGCACTGTGCTTTGAGTGCTCAAGGAGAAAGTTACATCATAACCATATACCTTTATGGGCCTTTAAATCACTTAGGGAAATGAAAATAGTACCCACAGGAAGAATACTAAAAATACAGGAGAAGATAAGCCAGCGCTGAATTTTGTGGGTCAGAGGAGAAAAGTTTTAAAATGCTGAGGTACTTTTCAAAAGCAAGAGGGGATGAGAGAATTTGCACTGAGGTTTGCAGTTCTGATGGGATGTGAAAAAGTCTAAGAGCAGGCATGGACGAGTGGGTGAACTCTGAAAGGTTAGGGGTCAGAATGAACTAAGCACTTTATTCTCAAAGCTAGCCTCTGACTTCTCCAAAACTTGAATCACAGAGCTGAGAAGCACCAAGAGAAATTAAACAGTTTCAGTTGACCTCGTTTTTATTTCCTTACCCAACATCTTCAAGATTAGTGGAGAAGGGAAGACAATTATTAAAGCCAAGGAGACAACATGATCAGAAAAATCAACAGTTTGGGTTCACAAGGAATGAAGGCCCATTTTTATTCCAGAACTTGAACTTTCTTACTTTTCTTATCTGCAAGATGGGGCAATAAGACTCCATTCATAGCCTGTTTGAAAATAAAATTTTTACAGTAATGTTTAGCTCCTTTCTCCTCCTGCCCCTTCTCAGAGTCTAGAGAAGGAGGACCTGAGTATTGGCTCTGAGATGGTAGGAGTGGTTTCTTGGACATTTGTCAGATACGTGAAATCAGGTTTAGTGTTTTTTTCCCCTCCCTCTCTGAGGTACACTTAAGGGCTAAATATTTTGTGATGTATTCATATTTGTTGTATTCTATTAAATGACAGGAGAAATGGGAGAGCGTCAGTTGAGGAATTTTGCTATCCTTGATAGAATCCCTGGGTCCCTGTTCTGCTTGTGAGATGCCTCGCTACAAGTTCATACCAGGTCTGGTCTGCCTAGAGTCAACCGTTCCCATGGGAATAGATGGTTCTCATTAAGAAGATACTCGATTTTCTTGGCTGTCATTTTGGGTTTTTTTAAATTGCAATTCAATGATACACTTTCTTTTTTGTTTTCATTCTCTAACACGGTTCTGTGTGTTTATGTTTATGAGTACACATGTGTTGTAAAGTTAATTTGGTGTTTTTGAAGTTGAAAATCTGCCATCAAGTTTCATCTGCCATCTTACCCAGGAAAGTTCCCATCTCATTCTTTGTGATCAATTCATCTGTCACATCTTCGAGCCTTCCCCAACCCATTCTGCTCCTTCCATTAGGTTAGATGTCCCTTTTATGTGATTTCCTAATATTCCGAACACATCTTTAGTGTTGTGCTCCCCCTAGCATAGTGTTGTTATATTCATTCCTGCACTAGGCGGTGAGATCTTTGAGGGCAGGAACCATCTGATTCTCCTCTTTGTACCCTGGGTTTAGTTGTCTGGCATGTAATGAGGCACTCAGTAGATAAGGACACAAGATATTTATCTAGAAGCCACAAAAATGTCACCCTTTGCTTTAGCATTTAAATGGTAAATATTATTCCATGTATCAAAGCAAAAGGTTTCATTCATTCTTGCTTCAATGCTTCTGCAACTTATTCTCCAATGTAAGACAGCACCTCCCCGTCCCAGTTCTTTTTTCATGTAAGCTTTCTCCAATCCTCTGCCCTACAAACCATCTTAGCAATTCTCTCTTGGGTTCAATTCTTTCAAGTTCTTTACTTAGCTCATTAAATGCACATTTACCCTATGCTTGCAGGTAAACAATGCTGACTTATTTCTTCCTTTAAAGTTTAAGTCTAAAGAGAAAACAACTCAAAAAATTCTCAGCATTAAACAAAGGAAGCCTAGGTATGAGTCAAAGTACAATTGCAGTGCATCGGGCCCAAGCATCCTATTTAATAAGGAAGTGTTCTCCCTTTGGGTAAAATCCATCTGTGGCAGCTCCTGGGTACTAACTTGAGCGGAACTACTCAGCATTTTATTGCATACAGCTATACTTTGACAAAGGCAAAATCTTTTCACCCTCTAATTCATAAAACCTCCTAATTTACACATCAGCCACACTTTTTTGGAGTGCCCACTGGGATAATTACGGTGATTGTTTCACTTCTGTCTGCTTTATTTAGATAATAAGCCCAAAAGGCCAGGGATGTCTTTGCAATTTCTATCTATAGCACTGAATACAATATGTATGAACAACATTTGTGAAATATTAATACTAGGTTCTTAATGTCTTTTTGTAACAAATCCTTAGAATAGTCTAGGGGCTACATTAGAGTCAAGTTCTGTTTATTTTCTTCTTGAGATTTCTATATTGATTCCAACATGAGAAATTATAGGCCATTGGTGTATCATTTAGAATTTTCTCTTCTCGAACATTTTTAGCAGTGTATGACTGGTACTTAATTCTACATTTGAATCATATATATGGTTTTCTCTAGATCTAATGCCAATAATTTCATAAAAATTTTTTTCTAAGGGATAGCTCAGTAGTAAGTATTCTTTGTACTTATACTTTGTCAGGTATTGTTTTAAGTGATATACATACAAAAAAAATCAAAACATATTTTAAAATCTTTTCAGTATCTCACAACTAAAGAAGATACAAATCTAGGATTTGAACATTGATTCCAGAGTGTAGGGTCTAAACCACTACATCCTACACCAAGTTTATCCTACACTAAGTGAGGAGGTACTTCAATTTTGAAAAATGGAGTTAAATCATAAAATTCCTGACAAAACTATTAAACTTAATTGTAGTATTTATAGGCTTAGATTTATCTATCAGTTTTATTTCAACACTTTTTATTACTAAACTCCTACTTAATTTTACAATAAATTCCATACTAACATACACAATTTTGCCATTTAAAAATTTTTTTATTAACCCATATAAATGCTTTTAAAGTATAATAATACCCTTGGAAAACTTGTTTAGGAAAAAATAAAAAGAATTCATTAACTAAATCTCCATAGTAACATCTTGGTATTAACCAGACAAGCATGCATGCCTGTACATGCACACACTAACTCATTTAAGCTTTGCTTTTCCACATTTTACTTCACTTCCTTCCTAGACTTTTAAAGTTTATTAAAAAATGACCCACTTATTCTTTAGCTGAAGAATTATGTTTGTAATATTTTCTGTATATTGTATTCAATCATCCAGTGACTATTTGTTGGTTGTAAGATTCCTGGTGCTTGGCATACATCAGTAAAATAAAACAATTTCCACATGGAGCTTACACTCTAGTATCAGAAGACAGACAACAAATAATAGATGTAATGAATAACTTCTCTAGTAGTTTGGAAAGTGACATGTGCTATGGAATAAAGAAAAAAAATAGACTGGGGTGGTTGATAGAAAGTACTGGGCAATGAGAGTTTATATAAGCTGGAACATTGAAGAGAGTGGCCCAAGCAGGTATCTTTGAGAAAGGTGATTTGAAGGAGGAGGAGTCAGCCATGCAGCAATAGGAGGGAAGTGCATCCTGGTCAGTCAGGGATATTTTTGTGACTTAAAACTGCTTGTACAATCTCATCCTTGTTAGAGAAGATTTCAACTGTAAAAAACTAGATTGATGGGGTGCCTGGGTAGCTCGGTCAGTTAAGTGTCTGCCTTCAGCTCAGGTCATGATCCCAGGGTCCTGGGATCGAGCCCTGCATTGGGCTCCCTCCTCCGCAGGAAGCCTGCTTCTCCCTCTCCCACTCCCCCTACTTGTGTTCCCTCTCTCGCTGTGTCTCTCTCTGTCCAATAAATAAATAAAATCTTAAAAAAAGTAGATTGATCATTCAACCACCCAAGATAGTAATCATTTCTCTTCTGCCAATGGGCACCGGCTAGTAGCATACCTGAGGTAAGAAATTCACCAGGCTTCCCTCTGAACCAAAAGAGAGGTAATCAAGTGGGAACCGTGAGAGCAAGAAGACAGCCAGCAGGTAGGCTCTGAATTGATGGCATTTACTAATAAAATAAATTGAACTAGAATACATAACAAGTTGAACTTCACCAAAGGTTAGGCCTTACAAATGGTTAGAGAGCATGCTGCAGGGACATGCAGTAAAGAAATTGAAAACAAAGAAGTGACTAGAACTTGCTGGGAGCAGGACTCAACAAGATTTCCATGATGGAAAGAGTTGTGTTTGTTAGAGAAATGCAGTTGAGGAGAGGAGTGTCTGGAGCCCAGATGGAGAACCACCAGAGATTGGGATAGCAATTCAGAAGCCAGCTCCTAAATTTGTATTATTTCTCAACTCAAATTATCACTTCCTCAAAGAAGGCTTTCCAAATCTCCTACTAAATAAACTTGCCTGGCTTTACAATCTCCTAAGATTTCTAGAACTGTAATGGAATTAGTAATTATGTAATAGTGATTTACAGCATGTGTCTCCTTCTAAAATAAAAGCTTCATTTGGGCCAAGAACCAGGTTGGTCTTATTTCCCATTTTTCCCCCAGTACCTAGCCCAGTATATGGATAAAACAAGCACACCATAAATATTCCTCAAATGAGTAAATGAGGATATCCACAAAACAGAGCGTCAGAGTGATTATGACATAAAATGTAGCCAATGATTTCAGTAGGATGTACAAAGGAGCATGGTCAAGAGAAAAAAAAAATCAAACAGGTGGAATGCTAGTTGGCAAGAGATACCAAAAGACCCAATGTCTGGAGAAATAAAGAAAATGTACTGATTTCAATAATTGAAAACATTGTTATTCCTTCATGGTTTACAGAGGGACAACATAGGTAACACTTATCTGAAGAACAATGCTGTATTTTATTCCCAAAAATTAAATTTGGGGAATTAAATTAAAATGTATTCTCCATGGGTGCCTGGGTGGCTCAGTCGTTAAGTGTCTGCCTTCGGCTCAGGTCATGATCCCAGGGTCCTGGGATCGAGTCCCACATCAGGCTCCCTGCTCAGCGGGAAGCCTGCTTCTCCCTCTTCCACTCCCCCCCTGCTTGTGTTTCTGCTCTCACTGTTTCTCTCTGTCAAATAAATAAAATCTTTAAAAAAATAAAATAAAATAAAATAAAATGTATTCTCCATGATGTTAAAATATTATCTATAATAGAGGTATTAACTTATTAATTTGAGGGAGGGCTTATGAACCCCAAACCTGGAAATAAACCATTAGGGTGGCTTCCCAGTTCTGTCCCTTGTTAGATGGACAAGTCACTCAATTTCACTTTCCTCATTTGCAAAATGGGGATAGTAATAAGAATGTAGTTATATATATGTGAAGTGCTTACAGCAGTATATGGCATAAGGTAAGTTGGATATGCTTTATTATTGCTTTTGTTATCTATATGCTTTTAATAATATAGACTCTATGGACTACCATGTTACTTTCTAGACATTTCACAATGAATTAAAGGCTTCCTTGCCCCAGCAAACATCCTGGTACCTGGCAATTCTCTCTTTCCCCTCTTAATGAGCTTTTGATAGATCTTTTTTACAGGTACATGATAACAGTACATTTCCTCAAATTCCTTGTCTAAGTAGACAAAGAAAAAGTTATAATCTTCTGGTATTATGCATTGAATCCTATTAATATGCTTATAATTACCAAATTAATTGTAATTATACCTTTTAAATCCACCTGACAATAAATTAACTTTAAAATAAAGTGATTTTCAAAGTTAAACTAATGAAACTGAATTCAGCCCAGTTACCAGAAGGAATAAAACACACAAACCTTTTAAATATAACTCATAAGTACAGTGTCTCTAATATTTACATGATAGATCATCGTAATTTGTTTACTCTGAAGTAGGAATGAATGAAGCAGCACGATATTAGGCACATGGTAACTGATCAATAAATATTGATTGAACAAATGGGCGAACTGATGGTATATTTCATATGTGAGGGGCTAAGCAGCTCATAGAATGATTGGGATCTGTCACTACTAAACATATTACCAATAACTGTACCATAGGTACTTGGCATAAAAATAGAAGGAGAAATGTAGAAGAACTGATACAAGAAAAAAATTTTAAAAAATCTTTTTCCATAGCTATCTAGGATTTTTTTTTCTACTGGTTGAAAATATGATTGATTAAAGGGAAATCAGAAGAAGCACATTTCCTGTGCCCAAGGGAATCCATCATATTGATATTCTCATCTAACTATTTTTCATCAAGTTTGGGCAGCACTCTGAAAGCAGTAAGAATAACGATCTCACGCAGGTATCATAATAAATAACTATGTAGTATTTAAACTCTATATTGGATATAAAAATACCTCAAGTTCTACGCACTATGCACAGGGGTACGATACAGAAAAGCAGAGCCTTTGGCCTCCACTTGCTTCCTACCTTAAAGTGCTATTACAGGGGGGATGGGGAAGACAGGAATCAGGCAGGGCCAGGGGAAATCTAAGTAGCAACCTTGTCTCAACCGCCACTCTACCACAGTCCTCCAGGACATCCTAGAAACCACACTTCTCTCCCTCGCTGCCACTGTGCTCTGGAGCACCAGGGATTAGCAGAGGGATCTCCAAGCACAAATGACAACAATGATGGAGGCCAGGGATCAATGGCGTCAGCCTCCTCACGGTGCTCTGCCGCTGCTCTCTGTCTACACGGCTGCAGCCGCGTCCTGACTATGTCAGGAAGGACTCAAGGCACTCCAGCTCTCAAGTTCTGGCTCTCCCCTGTGCCCCGGTTATGATTAAATGATCAGGATTAACCTTCTCCAAGCCCTGCTGGATACCCTGTGCCACAATTTGGCCATTAGATCCGTGACTTTTCTCCATGCCCATATACCTGCTGAGCTTCCAGTTTATTTAGGACAGGGGTCTTGTTTATTGCCACTACCCCCATCTAGGGATTCAGTGGGTTTAAAAAATTATAGGGGGCGGGGCATTTTCTACTACCAATCCCTGTCTTACCCTACCGATTTCACTGCATGGCCTGCACCCAGGCCTACCGGCCAGGTCCACACTGACATACCCAAGACAGGAGATACCCAAAGAGGAGAGGACACTTGCCTATTTTGAAATCTGGCCAGGTTTTACTGTTTCTAAACAAAATTTGAAAGAGCATAGGAAATAAAAATAAGTCCTCACACTTTTCTGTTTTATACACACAGTCATAGTCAGGCTATGGATCTGAGATTCCTTGCTGCTCTGCTCTACCACCAGTTAGGACACCTACTCATGACTTGCTGTTGGGTCTCTGTCGCTGACATGTTCATCTGCTTCACAATCTTCAGCTGGTACCATATTTTCTGAATCATAGTCTGCTCACTGGGCTTATCACCATGTTTCCTCTGCTCTAATAACAATGGATAGGCCATGCCTGACCATAACATCACATGGAAATAGGTATACTACTGCTTTAAAAGAATCATCATATTTTTAAAGATACCATGGCATGAAATTACCTTTGAAAATATACTCAGTGGAGTTTCCTATATACTCTAACAATAAAGGAGTCTATTTCTTCCTCTATTTTATACTCCTGAAGTTGAGATAAAAAGAATTGGAGGGAAAATATGTTTTCCAGGGCTCCAAGGTCAGTATTTCATGAATAATTCTTGCACTGTACTCACTGATACTAAAAATCAGCAAGTTAAAAAGCTATGCCAAAGTGAGCTGCATACTCCCTACTCACCCATGATTTTCTTTCCCCTTAAGTATCTATTTTTCCCTCTAGAGCCTCAAGTACAGATATAGGATGGAGGGGAGGGAGCTGAAGAGTAATTAGAATTTGATCCCACAAATGATCACAAAGAATTTTTAACAGCTGTTGCAGTTGCAAACATATAGAACACTGGCTAAAATATATAAAAAGAACTAAAAGTTGTCTTTTTAAAATGAATAGGTCTCTGCTTAGGAGCAAGTGGTATTAAAAAGGAAAGACCTCATTAAAAAGAAGACCTACCACAGCATCCTGACATGGCAAATGGCTCAAATACATCCCAGGATTCTTTTTATTCCATACATCATTAAAGCAATATTTCTCTTATGATTTTGGCATTCTTCATTTGAAGGAAAATTCAGGGCATTTCTGTTGCTTCACACAGCAAAATTTCCAAATCATTATGGAGAATAAGAGTTACTAATATATAAACTGGTGAACCATATAACTGCACTGTGTAAAAGACAGGAAGCAATCTGAAAGTCATTACCATATTAAAATCAAGCCCAATTCAAGCACAGGCAAAATATGAAACAATGCATTAAGCCAATTCTCAATGAGAGTCCTCGCTTACACAGAGTGCACTTGCTTTCCAAGAGTATCAGTAGAATATACCCACTAAGGCATTTTTTTTTAATTATGCTGTTTATCACCATACATTACATCATTAGTTTTTGATGTAGTGTTCCATGATTCATTGTTTGTGTATAACACCCAATGCTACATTCAATACATGCCCTCTTTAATACCCATCACCAGGATAACCCATTCCCCCAGCCCCCTCCCCTCTAGAACCCTCAGTTTGTTTCTCAGAGTCCATAGTCTCTCATGGTTCATCTCCCCCTCCAATCCCCCCCCCTTCATTTTTCCCTTCCTACTATCTTCTCTCTTTTTTTAACATATAATGTATTATTTGTTTCAGAGGTACAGGTCTGTGATTCAACAGTCTTACACAATTCACAGCACTTACCATAGCATATACCCTCGCCAATGTCTATCACCAAGCCACCTCATGCCTCCCACCGCCCATCTCCCCAGCAACGCTCAGTTCGTTTCCTGGGATTAAGAAGTCCTCATATCAGTGAGATCATATAATACATGTCTTTCTCTGATTGACTTATTTCACTCAGCATAACACCCTCCAGTTCCAACCACATCATTGCAAATGGCAAGATCTCATTCCTTTTGATGGCTGCATAATATGCCATTGTATGTATATACCACTTCTTCTTTATCCATTCATCTGTCGATGGACATCTTGGCTCTTTCCAGAGTTTGGATATTGTGGACATTGCTGCTATAAACATCGGGGTGCATGTACCCCTTCGGATCACTACATTTGTATCTTTGGGGTAAATACCCAGTAATGCAATTGCTGAGTCGTAGAGCAGCTCTATTTTCAACTTTTTGAGGAACATCCATACTGTTTTCCAGAGTAGCTGCACCAGCTTGCATTCCCACCAACAGCGTAGTAGGGTTCCCCTTTCTCCGCATCCCCGCCAACATCTGTCATTTCCTGACTTGTTAATTTTAGTCATTCTGACTGGTGTGAGGTGGTATCTCATTGAGGTTTTCATTTGGATTTCCCTGATGCTGAGTGATGTTGAGCACGTTTTCATGTGTCTGTTGGCCATTTGGATGTCTTCTTTGGAAAGATGTCTGTTCATGTCTTCTGCCCATTTCTTGATTGGATCATTTGTTTTTGGGGTGTTGAGTTTGATAAGTTCTTTATAGATTTTGGATACTAGCCCTTTATCTGATAGGTCAATTGCAAATATCTTCTCCCATTCTGTCGGCTGTCTTTTGGTTTTGTTGACTGTTTCTTTTGCTGTGTAAAAGCTTTTTATCTTGATGAAGTCCCAATAATTCATTTTTGCCCTTGCTTCCCATGCCTTTGGTGATGTTTCTAGGAAGAAGTTGCTGCGGCTGAGGTTGAAGAGGATGCTGCCTGTGTTCTCCTTTAGGATTTTGATGGACACCTGCCTCACATTGAGGTCTTTCAACCAATTGGTGTCTATTTTTGTGTGTGGTGTAAGGAAATGGTCCAGTTTCATTCTTCTGTATGTGGCTGTCCAATTTTCCCAACACCATTTGTTGAAGAGACTGTCTTTTTCCCATTGGACATTCTTTCCTGCTTTGTCAAAGATTAGTTGACCATAGAGTTGAGGGTCCATTTCTGGGCTCTCTATTCTGTTCCATGGATCTATGGGTCTGTTTTTGTGCCAGTACCATACTGTCTTGATGATGACAGCGTTGTAATAGAGCTGAAACTCTGGAATTGTGATGCCGCCAGCTTTGCTTTGCTTTTTCAACATTCCTCTGGCTATTCGGGGTCTCTTCTGGTTCCACATACAACTTTTAGGATGATTTGTTCCATTTCTTTGAAAAAAGTGGATGGTAATTTGATAGGGATTGCATGGAATGTGTAGATTGCTCTAGGTAGCATTGACATCTTCACAATATTTGTTCTTCCAATCCATGAGCATGGAACGTTTTTCCATTTCTTTGTGTCTTCCTCAATTTCTTTCCTGGGTAGTTTATAGTTTTCTGAGTACAGATTCTTTGCCTCTTTGGTTAGATTTATTCCTAGGTATTTTATGGTTTTGGGTGCAATTGTAAATGGGATCGACTCCTTGATTTGTCTCTCTTCTGTCTTGTTGTTGGTGTATAGGAATGCCACTGATTTCTGTGCATTGATTTTATATCCTGCCACTTTACTGAATTCCTGTATAAGTTCTAGCAGTTTTGGGGTGGTCTTTTGACTTTTCCACATAAAGTATCATATCATCTGCAAAGAGTGCCAATTCGGATGCCTTTGATTTATTTTTGTTTGATTGCTGTGGCTAGGACTTCTACTACTATGTTGAAGAGCAGTGGTGATAGTGGACATCCCTGCCGTGTTCCTGACCTAGGGGGAAAGCTCTGTTTTTCCCCATCGAGAGGGATATTCGCTGTGGGTTTTTCTAGATGGCTTTTAGGATATCGAGGTACGCACCCTCTATCCCTATACTCTGAAGAGTTTTAATCAAGAAAGGATGCTGTACTTTGTCAAATGCTTTTTCTGCATCTATTGAGAGGATCATATGGTTCTTGTTCTTTCTTTTATCAATGTATTGTATCACATTGATTGATTTGCAGATGTTGAACTAACCTTGCAGCCCAGGAATAAATCCAACTTGGTCGTGGTGAATAATCCTGTCAGTGTACTGTTGGATCCTATTGGCTAGTATTTTGCTGAGAATTTTTGCCTCCATGTTCATCAGGGATATTGGTCTGTAATTCTCCTTTTTGATGCGTCGTTGTCTGGTTTTGGGATTCAGATAATGGCGGCCTCATAAAATGAGTTTGGAAGTTTTCCTTCCATTTCTAAATTTTGGAACAGTTTCAGAAGAATAGGTATTAATTCTTCTTTAAATGTTTGGTAGAATTCCCCTGGGAAGCCATCTGGCCATAGGCTCTTGTTTCTTGGGAGATTTTTGATTACTGCTTCAGTTTCCTTAGTGGTTACAGGTCTGTTCAGGTTTTCTATTTCTTCCTGGTTCAGTTTTGGTAGCTGATACATCTCTACAAATGCATCCATTTTTCCAGATTATCTAATTTGCTGGCATAGTTGCTCATAAGATGTTCTTATAATTGTTTGTATTTCTTGGGTGTTGGTTGTGATCTCTTTCATTCATGATTTTATTTATTTGGGTCATTTCTCTTTTCCTTTTGTTAAGTCTGGCCAGGGGTATATCAATCTTATTAATTCTTTCAAAGAACTAGCTCCTAGTTTCGTTGATCAGTTCTACTGTTTCTATTTCATTGATTTCTGCTCTGATCGTTATTATTTCTCTTCTCCTGCTGGGTTTAGGCTTCATTTGCTCTTCTTTCTCCAGCTCCTTTAGGTGTAGGGTTAGGTTGTGTATTTGAGACCTTTCTTGTTTCTTGAGAAAGGCCTGCATTGCTATATACTTTCCTCTTAGGACTGCCTTGGCTGCATCCCAAAGATTTTGAACGGTTGTGTTTTCATTTTCATTTGTTTCCATGATTTTTTAAAATTCTTCTTTAATTTCCTGGTTGACCCATTCATTCTTTAGTAGGATGCTCTTTAGCCTCCATGTATTTGAGTTCTTTCCGACTTTCCTCTTGTGATTGAATTCTAGTTTCAAAGCATTGTGGTCTGAATATATGCAGGGAATGATCCCAATGTTTTGGTACTGGTTGAGACCTGATTTGTCACCCAGGATATAATCTATTTTGGAGAATGTTCCATGGGCACTAGAGAAGAATGTGTATTCTGTTGCTTTGGGATGGAATGTTCTGAATATGTCTGTGAAGTCCGTTTGGTCCAGTGTGTCATTTAAAGTCTTTATTTCCTTGTTGAAATTTTACATCGATGATCTGTCCATTTCAGTCAGGGGGGTGTTAATATTCCCTACTATTATTGTAATGTTGTCAATGTGTTTCTTTGCTTTTGGTATTAATTGGCTTATATAATTGGCTGCTCCCATGTGAGACACATAGATATTTATAATTGACAGATCTTCTTGTTGGATAGACCCTTTAAGTAGGATATAGTGTCCTTGTCATCTCTTATTATAGTCTTTGGTTTAAAATCTAATTTGTTTGATATAAGGATTGCCACCCCAGCTTTCTTTTGGTATCCATTAGCATGGTAAATTGTTTTCCACCCTCTCACTTTCAATCTGGAGGTGTCTTTGGGCCTAAAATGAGTCTCTTGCCAATAGCATATCGATGAGTCTTTTTTTTTTTTATCCTATCTGATACCCTGTGTGTTTTGATTGGGGCATTTAGCCCATTTACATTCAGGATAACTAATGAAAGATATGAATTTAGTGCCATTGTTTTGCCTGTAAGGTGACTGTTACTGTATATTGTCTGTGTTCCTTTCTGGTCTATGCTGCTTTTAGGCTCTCTTTGCTTAGAAGACCCCTTTCAATATTTCCTGCAGGGGTGGTTTTGTGTGTGCAAATTCCTTTAGTTTTTGTTTTTCCTGGAAGCTTTTTATCTCCTTCAATTTTCAATGACAGCCTGGCTGGATATAGTATTCATGGCTGCATATTTTTCTCATTTAGTGCTCTTAAGATATCATGCCAGTCCTTTCTGGCCTGTCAGATCTCTGTGGATAGGTCTGTTACCAATCTAAGGTTTCTACCATTGTAGGTTATAGATCTCTCGTCCTCAGCTGCTTTCAGGATTTTCTCCTTGTCTCTGAGACTCGTAAGTTTTACTATTAGATGTTGGGGTGTTGACCTATTTTTATTGATTTTAAGGGGGGTTCCCTGTGCCTCCTGGATTTTGATGCCTGTTTCCTTCCCCCAAATTGGGAAGTTGTCCGCTATAATTTGCTCCAATATACCTCTGCCCTCTCTCTCTTTTTCTTCTAGGATCCCAATCATTCTAATATTGTTTCATCTTATGGATCACTTATCTCTTGAATTCTGCCTTCATGATCCAGTAGTTGTTTATTTCTCTTTTTCTCAGCTTATTTTCCATCATTTGGTCTTCTCTATCACTAATTCTCTCTTCTGCCTTATTTATCCTAGCAGTTGGAGCCTCCGTTTTTGATTACACCTCATTAATAGCCTTTTTGATTTCAACTTGGTTAGATTTTAGTTCTTTTATTTCTCCAGAAAGGGTTTCTCTAATATCTTCCATGCTTTTTTCAAGCCCATGTGGTATCTTTAAAATCGTCATTCTGAACTCTAGTTCTGACATCTTACTAATGTCCATACTGATTAGATCCCTGGCAGTCGGTACTGCCTCTTGCTTTTTTTTTTTGAAGTGAGTTTTTCCATCTTGTCATTTTGTCCAGAGGAGAATAGATGAATGACAGAACAAAATGCTATCAGGGTAACAATGACCCCAGAAAAATATACACTAAACAAATCAGAAGAGACCTGAAACCAGGGGAAAAGAAAGGGAAGGAAAGAAAAAAGAAAGAAAAGATAGAGAAGAAGAAAAAAAAATATGATCAAATATGATCAGACTGGTGAATAGATCAGTGCCACACACTAGATTTTGGGTGTATTTTGGTCTGTTAGAAGAAAGTTCCTCCCCAAATTTTTAGATAGAAAAGCTTATATATATATAGAAAAATAAGGGTAAATATGATGTGATGGAATATGACTGTAAAGATGAAAATTATAAAAGATTTTATAAAAGGAATTGATGAGATAGAAAGTTGGTTGAAATAAGAAAAGAGAATTAAAAAAAAAGGAGAAAATTTGATCAGGCAGGAGACTAGAACAAAGTCATACACTAGAGATTTAGGGTATATTTTGGTCT
>NW_027397073.1:53663814-53708191 GCF_003265705.2 Callorhinus ursinus
AATTTTAAAAATTTACTTTGAAAGACTAAAGAATCAGGGGGAAAAAAAGCCATGAATTCTGTGTGCTGTATTCCCCTAGCACTGGCCTTCTGCAATTCTCATTGATCGGTAAACTTGGTCTTGGGTGGCTGTTTTTGCTGATCTTCTGGGGGAGGGGCCTGTTGCCTTGTTCCCAAATGTCTTTGCCGGAGGCGGAATTGCCGTACCCTTGCCGGTCCGGGCTAAGCAATCTGCTCGGGTTTTGCTCTCGGGAGCTTTTGTTCCCTGAAAGATTTCCGTACAGCTTTGGAGGATGAGAGTGAAAATGGCGGCCTCCCAATTTCCATCCCAGAGGAGCTGAGAACTTGGGGCCTCACTCCTCACTGCTCCCGCCAGAGAAAAGCAGTCAATCACTCCCGTCTCCCCGGTCTCCGGCCGCACTCCGTGCTCACCTGGCCTGTGATTGAGTGTTTCTATCTCTGGCACACGACCCCGTGTGGAGTCTCCAAACCCAGCAGATCCCTGCGGTGCGCTCCTGCACTGTTCCTCCCGGGGGAGGAAGGGGAGTCTCCCTGGATCTGCCACTTTTTGGGTCCCTGCTGGAAGAACAGTGGCCCGACTGGGCCGCGGATCATGGTTTATGGCAAACCCGAGCTGAGAGCCCACTCCTCGGCTCTGTCTCTGCAGTTGGCTTCCCCGCTCTGATACCTGGGAGCTCTGCCGCACTCAGGCACCCCCGGTCTTTGTGTGACCCCAAGAGTCCTGAGACCACACTGTCCCAGAGAGGGTTCCACTCCCCACTTAGCCACTGGTGTGATGTCCCTCAGCAAAGCTGACTTCTAAAAGTTCCGATTTTGTGCTCCGCTGCTGTATCACTTGCCCGTAGCCAGTGATGGAGGCTCCCTCCCCCGCCATCTATTTTCCCAAATATCACCTCAGATTCACTTCTCTGCATGTCCTACCTTCCAGGAAGTGGTCGCTTTTCTGTTCAGAGAGTTGTTGCTATTCTTTTCCTCGATCTCCTGTTGAGTTCATAGGTGTTCAGAATGGTTTGATCCCTATCCAGCTGAGTTCCAGGGACCAGACGAAATTTAGGTCTCCTACTCCGCCGCCATCTTGCTCCTCCCCCTTACCAAGGCTTTCTTGAAGAAGACACTAGAGTTCCATGTTGAGGCAAAGAAAACTGGGAAGAGCAAGGTCTCTTTTCTTTGTTTTTCAAAAATGTCATTTTGAATTTGCAAGTTCATTGAGAATGGCCATCTTAAGTCACCATATTTCAATAATAATAAAAAACTCAGTTTAGGGCGCCTGGGTGGCTCAGTTGGTTAAGCGACTGCCTTCAGCTCAGGTCATGATCCTGGAGTCCCGGGATTGAGTCCGACATCGGGCTCCCTGCTCTGCAGGGAGTCTGCTTCTCCCTCTGATCCTCTTCCCTCTTGTGCTATTCTCTCATTCTCTCTCTCTCAAATAAATAAAATCTTTAAAAAAAACTCAGTTTATTTACCTGCCTAAAAAAGGACATTATACTATAATCTTTTATATTTAGGTCTTAAAGTGTCTTATATTTATTATTAATATCCAAAGTACTTTATTATTAATATCCAAAGTACTTTATAGAGCTTCTAAATATAGAATTTTTCATCAAGATATATCCAAGAGTCTTTTTTTTGTTTGTGTTTTAACAAATTCCTAACATCTGCTTGTTTTTCTAATAGTTACCTCTGTTATAAAAGCTAAAGTTCTAAATGCATCATCTGTGGAACAACAAAGAACCGTTATAGTGTTTGGTATTACATAGCCCTTAAGTTTTTCTGCATTTTTTTCTCAACATGGTACTGTATCATCTTAAATTTTCTTCTTCTGGGTAATAAATTTAACCATTTGTTGGGTATCTAATTTTGCTACATGACAAATATTAAGAATGTGAAGACTAAAAAGACAAAGTAGTGCATTGCTCTGTTTGGAAACCAAAACGAATAAAACCAGCACATGAAGCAAGCCGTACTATGGATGCATTTATAAATCACAAAAGGTCCCAGGAGCAGAAATTAATTTTACCTCTTATCAGTAGTTATCATAGAGTATATTATAGAAAGGTAAAAATACTTCAACTAAGTTTGAAGATTTTGAGAGAAATAACCAGGAACACATGGTAAGGAAAGATATTTTGGAAAAGGCTCAAATCTACTTGGGTATACTCGGGGTACAGCATTTCAAGGGACAGGATTAAAATGAGAAGGAGGACAAGTTGATAAGAGAGGTCATTTGTGCCCTTAAATCCCCATCTGATTTACATACTGTAGACAGTAGCCACTGAAAGTTTCCAAGTAGGAAAATCACATTTGCACTTTAGAAACAGAACTTGGCAGCAGTTGGAGAAACTTTCAGCACTTCCCACTTGTCCATTTGTATCTTTACCTCCTTCCCCACCAACTTTGAGACCAATCCATCCACCCCTGATCAGGTCTCAGCCTGTGAATCCCAGATGGAACTTGACCCATCCCTGGTCTCTTTTCCCTCTACTTTTAACCTTGTCTTTGCCATTAACATTTCCTGGTAAGAATGTCATTATCAAATATTAATTCATTTACAGAAGAAACACTTTCAAAAAAATAATGGAGCACAGTAGAAAGCCCTAGTGGCATTTCCCCCCTAAACACAGCATGCTTTGAAAAGAGGCAGTTATGAGAAGAGTGAGGTAGTATATTATTGCTCATATTTCCAGTGTTTGTCCCTCCCACGATTTTAGAGCTGCTTGCATCATTTTAGCTGGTGGGCTAGGGGAAGACCACAACAACTCCAAATATGGAAGAAGATGCCTATTTGATGAGCTCTGTTTTTCTAGATGCATTCAAGCTGAAGAGCTAAACCGGACCTACTTTTTAAAGGTTTTTTTGAATTAAATACATGTATTCTTTTATTATAGCTCAATAAATGATATATTCTGTCACGGTCTAGAGAATCTTACAATTCTTTTGTTCTCTGGAACACACCCCTACAGTACATTCTGACTCTCTTCTTAGCCAAAGCAGTAACAAAACAGAGTAGGAGGCAAATACATAACGTCAGCAGGAGATCTGTCAAATGCAGGGCTTCATAATCAATGGGTCTAAGTCCCCTCCATTTTCTCTTCTGTAAACACCATCAACAGCTATGATTTTAATTCATCATTGCCCTTATTTATGATGAATTAAAGTTGCCCTTTCCAAGCTTTAAGAAAAAAATCTGTGGTGGAAACCCTAATTTTATACACATGCGCGTGCACACACACACACACACACACACACACACACACACACACACAAATACTCCTGCAAAAGGAAACTAAATGCCTTAAGATTGAAATAGAAGACCGATGACAGAAATAACTGATGATTCTCAGATGTTGTTTAAAAGAAGTGAAAATTACCAAGACCATTCCTCTCCTTTCATCTATTACGTATTATGACATTTAATGAAGTCTTTTTGAGTGCTAACATTAAAATAACCTTTAGAACACTTTTAACTCCAGAACTTCAGGATGGAAAAGTAGCTATTTTTGAACAAGCAGCACTAGATACAATTAAAAAACATGGTTACTAACTTTGTCATCATTCATAAAATATATATATTTTAAGTTTTATTTTATTTTATTATGTTATGTCACCATACATCATTAGTTTTTGATGTCAGTTTTTTTAAATAATTTTTTATTGTTATGTTAATCACCATATATTACATCATTAGATTTTGATGTAGTGTTCCATGATTCGTTGTTTGTGCATAACACCCAGTGCTCCACGCAGAATGTGCCCTCTTTAATACCCATCACCAGGCTAACCCATCCCCTCAACCCCCTCCCCTCTAGAACCCTCAGTTTGTTTTTCAGAGTCCATCGTCTCTCATGGTTCGTCTCCCCCTCCGACTTACTCCCCTTCATTCTTCCCCTCCTACTATCTTTTTCTTTTTCTTAACATATATTGCATTATTTGTTTCAGAAGTACAGATCCGTGATTCATCAGTCTTGCACAGTTCACAGCACTCACCATAGCACATACCCTCCCCAATGTGTATCACCCAGCCACCCCATCCCTCCCACCCCCCACCACTCCAGCAACCCTCAGTTTGTTTCCTGAGATTAAGAATTCCTCATATCAGTGAGGTCATATGATACATGTCTTTCTCTGATTGACTTATTTCACTCGGCATAACACCCTCCAGTTCCATCCACGTCGTTGCAAATGACAAGATCTCATTCCTTTTGATGGCTGCATAATATTCCATTGTGTACCTATACCACATCTTCTTTATCCATTCATCTGTCGATGGACATCTTGGCTCTTTCCACAGTTCGGCTATTGTGGTTATGTCAGTTTTTTTGAGTAACACCCAGTGCTCCATGCGGTATGTGCCCTCCTTAATACCCATCACCAGGCTAACCCCCCCCCCCTCCCCCCCCCCCCCTAAAACCCTCAGTCTGTTTCTCGGAGTCCATAGTCTCTCATGGTTCATCTCCCCCCCTCCGATTTCCCCCGTTCATTTTTCCCTTCCTTCTCCTAATGTCTTCCATGCTATTCCGTATGTTCCACAAATAAGTGAAACCATAGGATAATTTAAAAAAGCAATGTCATCAATGCCTTTTTCTCCTCTCAGTTTGAGGACTATGCAGTTGAATACAGAAATCATTTTCAATAGGCAGAATCAATTATTCATATTGTCGGCATTTGTACTTGCTATAAACTTATAGAAAACAAATATTAACATAAAATAAGTTGGTAGAAATAACTTACACAGGGTCAATCTGTGTTAGCCATAAGAAATGTTATATACTGATAGGATAAGAAGCAACTATGCAAAACACTCGGTAGCTCCAAGTCTGGGGATGGGGGTAATTTGCCAGGGACCTTTTAATTATGGTTAATAACAGCAGGGCTGCTTTGTATGGTACTGAGAGTTTATCACTAGCAACTTCTAAGTTAAAGAAGCTTCCACCCCACAGATCACACTCACTTTAAAATCAGACTCTAAGAAAGGACACTAATGATTTCCAAATTTGACAGCATCCATTTGAACATGGAACCCAGCTTTTGAGCACTCCAAGAAAAACCAGAGCAGAACAATAGCTCATTTGGGGAAAATATTAAAATAAGTCAGTTCAATAATTGGAAATAGTGAGAATTCAAAAACTGTTCTATATTTTACCAGTTAGGACATCTCTTGATTCTAGGTATTATATAATAAAATGAGGAGGTAGCAGGGAATTAAATATACTCTGAAACACTTTTTCATTAACACTTTATGCAGGAAACCCAATGTTTTTTGGCAATTCTATTTGTCCAGTGTTTTTCACTCTTCAAAGTTTTAGATAATCAAAAACTTTTAAATTCTGGAATTTTTTATTCAATCTAGAAATCTTGTAATAGAAATTACTCAAGATTGTAAATATGAATCACCCCTATGTTCTCTTTAGAAAATCAAATATTTCTATCTGTGCTTCATTAAAACATAAGCCACATACAATAAAACCATGCACAACTTAGTATTTGTAAATTATAAGTCCTTGTATTAACACCACTTAAGTCAGGATATAGAATATTCTTTACACCCCAGAAAGTTCCCTTGCGCCCATGGTAGTTCATACTACCACTCCATTCCCAGTTGCTAAAACCATTGTTCTGCTTTCTGTCACTGTTAGCTTGCTTTTCTTCGAATTTTCTATCAGTAGAATCATACTGTATGCAGTGTTTTGTGTTTGGCTTCTTTCACTTTGAAAATGATGTTCAGATGTATCCAAGTTGTATGAATTAATAATCTCTTTCTTTATAAAAAGCTGATAGCATTCCATTCTATCCCTGTTCTACAGTTTGTTTACTTCTCCACCAGTTGATGGGCACTTGGGGTATTTCCAGTTTTTATTATAAAGTTTCCAAGAACATTTGAAACCAAGTCTTTGTGTAAACTTGTGTTTTCATTTCTTTTGGAGACATACCTAATGCTGAGGTCATGAGCCACAGGAAAGTGCTTCTTTTCTTGATAAACTGTTTCACAAAGCAGCTGTAGCACTGTGCATTTCTACTTGCAATGTATGAGATTTCCAGTTGCTCTATACCTTGCTAGCAGGTGTTATTGTCAGGCTTTCATTTTACTCATCCCACTGGGTGTGATTTCATTTGTGATTTTCATTTACAAATATCTAATGATGTTAAGCACCTACTTATGAGCTCATTTGCCATTCCTTATATATTCTATGGTGAAATGTCTAGTCAAATAATTAGGTTAAACTGTAGAGTCCTTGTCTCTACTAAGCACAATTTTTATCATGTTTTACAAATGTTTTCCCAGTTTGAGGCTTGTCCTTTAATTTTCTAAGTAGTATATTATGAAGAGTAATATATCTTAATTTAAAAAGTCCAATTTATCATTTTCCTTTTATGACAAATTCTTTTTGCCTCACTTCAAGTCACAAAAATAATCTTTGTTTTCTTTTACATGTTATAATTCATTATTTATAGGTCTATAATCAAGATTGAGTTAGTTTTCTTTATAGGTGATATAATGATTGGGGTTTATTTTCCTCCATAAGGATATGTAATTCTTCCAGCATCATTTATTGAAAAAAGTAGCATTTCTGTATCAAATTACTTTGGCCCCTTTATCAAAAGTCAATGCACCATATTCATGGACTTATTTTTCTCATTGACCTATATATACTTGACCCACCACACTGTCTTTATTAATGTATTATAATTTTCAAATGTAGTATATGGTAAGAGTTGAAATCAAATGCTGTAAGCTTTTCAACTTTCTTTTCTTTAAAAATTGTTTTAATTATTTTTTTCCCTTGATCTCTCATTGGTCTTAGAATCATCTGGTCAATCTACTAAGATGTTTTTATGGGATTTCCTTTATGATTACATTGAAACTACAGATCACTTTGGAGATAATAAAATAGTAATAGTGGTTTTCTAATCTATGAACAGAGACTACCTCTCCATTTACTTCTTTTAAAAATTCCTGGTTTTGGTTCATAGTTTTCAGCCTACAGATATCGAATATATTGTGCTCAATTTATTCCCAAGTATTTAATGTTTTTTATGCTATTATAAATTATAGTTTTTCAATTTTCAATTTCCAATTGTTAGTATAGAGAAATACAATTAATTTTTTGTGTTTCCTAAAAACTTGCTGAACTTCTGAAGTTTTTTTTGTGTACATTCCTAGAGGTTTCTACAAAGAACATTGAATCATCTGATTAAAAGTTTCACTTCCTTTTCAAACTCATGCCTTTTTTTTTTTCCTGCTTTATTGCACTGCCAAGGTCCTCAAGTAAAATATTGAGTAAAGATGAGATTTGACATCTATGCCTTGTTTCTGATGTTAGGAAGAAAGTATTTTTCACTGTTAAATCTGACATTAACCCCAAGTTTTCTGGCAATATCATTTTTCAGGCTGAAGAGGTTCCCTTGTGTTTGTTATGGACTTTGTTAAATACTTCAGGGCAAATTAATTTCTTGTGATGAGAACTTTTAAGGTCTATTCTCTTAGCAACTTTCAGACATGGTTAATATCTCCATTACATGCCCATAACTTATTTTAATTGGAAGTTTGCACCTTTTGGCCCCCTTCATTCATTTCACCCAACCTTATACTCCTCTTTTGGCAACCCTCAAACAGTTTAGGAGTGAGATTCTTGAACCAATTTGTTTTTAATAGTTTCAGAACCTCAATCCACCTATTACATTAAATATATAATTTGTGTTCAATTTTTAATTATTGTTCAAAGTCAAACACTACGGAGCTTTTAAAGTTCCTCCTGGAGTTATTTACTGGTCCTTTGATTTTTCCCAAAGACTTGGAGTATCACTAGGACTACTACAAATTTCCCATAATTTAGACAAAGTGAAAACTCCAAGGAACGTGTTTTTAAAAAGCAAAAGCATTCCTAAGATCCTGACTCAGAGGCAGTTGTGAAAGGGAGAAATGGTATATTAATGGTTGTAATTTCTGTTGTTTCAAACCTCTTCCCACCCTGCCCTAAGGAAATGGAAACTTCTGCACTCTCTTGCATTTTGTAATCCTATAGAGTTGACCCCTTGTAGATTGCAATTTGAAGTTGATCTGTATGACCCGAGGCTGTAAAGACCCATCTCTAAACTCAGACTAGGGCCTTTTTGCACACACTTTTGCACAGAAGTCAAGAAGCTTCCTGACATCATCACAGCAGGATTCCTTGGCCACATACCATAACCGAGAGATGCTTTTGCAGCAACTAATCAGGCCTACAAATCAAAGGAAATTCCAAAGGTTTCAAGCTGCTCAATCAAGACTTGTGTTATCCCATTTCTTCTGTTCAACTTGTATGAAAATGGCATTAATGTGCTAACACTAAAAATGTCAATTGATACTTAAGTGAATTTAATAGCTTCATCTGTGACAACTTAGGTATTCAGTTAGAAATTACTGTGTTTTTCATAAATGGGTGGCATTGATTGAGGGATTCAAAGAACATGGTTTTTTTGTTTGTTTAATTGGAGGATGTGGTCAACTACAAAAATGACCACAAATTCTTTCCCTCCCTGTGTTAATAGTGCCATTACAGATCATCCCAGCCTAAAGTCAGTTGCTTTGGCCAATGCAACATTAGCATAGGTGATGTGAACAAAGTCTTGAAGAAGGCTTACACAGTGGAGCTTTCCCTCTGGATGCCTTTAATACCTGATAACCACGAGAAAAGGCAGAGGTCATCTTGCTGGAGATGAGAAGCGCATGGTCCAAATTACCAGCCAACTGCCAGATCTGTTAGGCAGTCCAGGGCTAGCACCTCCCAGCTGACTCTCAAACTGATCTCAAATCCAAGAACTAACCTAGGAGATCAGCTGAACCTCGCTCAGACCAGCAGAATTTGGAGTTACATAAATGGTTGTTGTATTCAGCCATTTGATTTGGGGTGGTTTATTAAACATCAAGGGTTAACTGATACATGATGGGAAAGTAATGTGGCTTTTAAAACAGTTTCATAGGAAAGCAGGGTAACATGGCTAAATATCATTAAGCTTAGATTACCAGAATTTGCTGGCAGAGAAACTTTTAAAGTTGGCAGAAGCTGAGGAAGTTTAGTTTTAAGCTCAACCTTAAAAAATAAAAATGAATAAAATTTGGGTAAATATAGGTAAGCAGAAAGAACTCTGTAGATGAGAATATTAATTTCAGCACAGCTGGAAAGACAAAAGGAAAATGAGACTTAAGAGCAAATTCTTACATTTCAATTTGACAGAATATATGAAATGTCGTACCTCTAACTAGATTACTGGCTTTACCTTCAACCCAGGCCATTTGAGGTGACAGATGCAGAAACAGATCCAAAAGACTGATATTCCTGTCCCTTATATTGGTCCATTCTGCCTCTAGGTTTAAGACCAGGTCAAAAGAAGAATTGGGTTGAGGTATTTAAATGAGGGCTAAGAAATGTGGTTTTAGAAATGTAAGCATTTGTTTTCATGAAAATAATCTCTACAGTCATGTAAGTCAGTTTTTATTTTATTATGTTTACAAAAAGGAATCAGATGTGTATTTTAAAAAACTTGTCATTACTCTTTTCTTACCTTTTCTATCTCATGGTGCACGAAATATCATTGTTCTCCATTTAAAATAATAAACCCGTAATTTTGCTTTTAGATACAGGATCAGATTGTGCCAAATTGAGGATTGTTGTAACTAATTACTAATCATGATGAGTCTAATCAAAATGGTCATAATGTGTCTTGTTAATAGTTCTGTATATGAGCTACAATTTCAATTAATGTGTTTTTCATCTTTACTGAATTTACAAAGTGCCATTTCACTCTTACTCCCCCTTCAGATCATGGTCAAAGAACCCTGCAAGGAAGCCTATTTACAACTTCAGTCTATTTCAGTTTTACTATGGGTTTCATAGAGCTGTGCTCACTTTATGGGACTTCCGTCAGGGAAGTCTCTTTTGCATGCATAAGGTCTCAGTTTAAATGCTAGCAATGCAAACTGCTGAGGTGAATTCATCACAGGGATAAGCAACAGCTGAGGTCCCAAACAGAAAAACTTGATAGGATCAAGAAACAGAAAAACCAGGTGGAACCAAAGCTGTGTGGTCCACAAGGTGAGATGGGTTTCAAGAGGGAGTTAAGACATCAATTACACAGGACCTTCTAGGTCCTAGTAAGAGTTTGGAGTTCATTCTAAGTGCAATGGGAGAGACTTCAGGGTTTATACAGGGTTTGGTAGGATATAATGCATGCGGAGATCACCCTTGCAGCTGCGTAGACAATGGAGTAAAGGTAGGCAGGGGTGAGAGCTAGGGAGAAGTCAAGAACTCTGAAGTAGTGAAGATTTTGACCTTTTTAGGTGCATGCTGTAGATATGGAGAAAAGTGGATGAACGTGTGTTATTTTCTTGAGAATTATTAGGATATGTTTGACAGATAAAAGAGGAATTGAGCTATTTCCCTGGTTTCTGTCTGAGCAACTGAGCGTCTGGTGTTCCATTCACAGACACACAGTCTATAAATGGGATGGGGGTGCACTAGAGGAGGAATGGAGAAAACACAATCATGTGGAAATTTTTAAGTGAAACATTAAAAGTAAAAAGATGGAAATTCGATATCCTATGCAGGCACTAATAAAAAGAAAGCCAGAATAGCTTTAAGGTCAAATAAGATTTTAGAACAAGGAATATAACCAGGGAAAAAAGAGACATTTCATAATAATAAAGAGGTCAATTCATCAATCCTTAGTGGGTCTGTACATATTAACAGAACCTCATATCACAAGAAGCAAAATTTGTTAGAACTGAAAGGAGAAATAGACAAGTCCACAATTATAGTCAAGAAATACAGCCTACGGGGGAAAGGGATGCTTCTTACAAGTTATCTTTCCTAATCACACTTACTAATGAATTCACTCGTTTCCAATTTATATTATGGAATATACATAATTCTAACTGACTTCATCAGAACTGCTAAAATTATAGAGTCTTAATTATTCCTTGCATAAAATTTCTCTGACACCAGTGCTAGGGATCTCCAAATCTTCATGACTCAATAATCCAACAAGGGTTTATTATTTAACAAAAATAAAATACTGAATGTCAATATTATTTACTCTGAAGGCACATGTCCTGTCAATGAAAAACACAAATTATTTTATGTTAAGTGAAGGGAGACATGCTTTGACATAGTAAATACTTTGTGATGACAAGCCCACTAAAAATGCTTAACTTTGGAATTTTTTTAATTAGAAGATTTGAAAGACTTTTACATTTAAATTTCTTACATTAAAAGTTTCCATGTTACACTAGTGACAATAGCAACATTCACGTGTACCATTTTTATAGAGCCTTAAAATTCTAGGACACTTCCAAACATTATCTCATTCAATTCCCACAACTCAGGGAAGTTTATTTTTCCTTAAAACAAACAAACAAAAAACTCAATCTCAAGATGCCAAGAAAGTGGCCAAAATTCACAGTAAGTGAAGTCACCTAGTCTTCTGACTTTATGTCCACTGCTCTTTCTTTCACACAGACTTAGCTTTAGTGCAAATATAAAGAGGTAGAAGGTATTTGTGTACCCACTTTATTTTCTGCCTGACAACCAATAACTAATTATACTGTCAGATTTTCAATATACCCATGCAGATCTTACTAAATTTGCCAAGAAACAAACTTAACATTTTGCTGTTCCTAGAAAAAACTGACTATTAAAAAAAAAAAAGGAAAAGGAAAATTCACTAGACCACAATCTTCTTGAAATCATATTATAGAAGTGAACCTAAGTAAGATTATGTATGAAATGACTCTTCTAGAAAAATCTCTAAAATATTGAAGACAAGTGGAGTTTCAATACTATTTAAGAGCTCAGGTGCATCTAAATGTGTCATAAATATAATCTAGTTAATTCCAGACCTGTATGAAATTCTATGCTCTTTCCTGTCTATTCATACCAAGAATTATGAATTACTGCTATTATCCATATATTTTCATGATGAGAACATGCAAATAACATAAGGAAAATGTGAATGAGGAGAAGTATCAGTATTCTTATAAAGTAGAAATAAGATTAAATAAGAATGTACACTAAGTATACATAATGTATTATATACTTTGAAAAACAAAAAATATAATTAGGTACTAAGAGCTTTTTGCCTCTGCAGATTTCCCAAACAACTTAAACAAGACAATTGTATTATCATTGAACACTGCAGTAAACAATACCAAATATGATTAGGTATTGACTTAATGAAAGGTCATAGCAATTAAAGTTGGCTTTAAATTTCTATTAACCACCAATAAACAACCAAATGTTTAGTGTCCTTCAGAGCACTGGAGAATAGAATTTTTCTTCTCTGGAACTGACCTGGAATACCTTAGATGTATGTAATCAGATACCTGAAGTTTCCCCTTATGCCTTCACCATTCTACTAATCTACCCCTGGGTTCTACTCCTGCCCAAGAATCAAAACAATCCTCAGAAACTATATGAGAAATAGGACAGACGATCTAGAAACTTTTAAAAAGTGGTATTAATGTTCTTGACATTGCTTATTTCTGTCAGACAAAAAACAGATTTTTGCTCCTAACTTTGAAGGTAACTTTTCCTCAGTCTTTGATAGAATAATAAAGTGGAAAACATGATAAAATGGAAGGTAGTTTTGAATTTAAATGGATATAGGTTAGTCTCTATGCCCACTCCAACCACGCCTCTGTGCATTTCTTGGGGGTATGACTTTGAGCAGGTTACTCAATTCCTTGATCTTCATTTTATCCATAAATAAAACAGGAATATCTGGACTCATCTCACAAGGTCATCTCCAGATTTTGAGTAAAGTTCTTAGCATGCCGTGAACAATAAATATTACTTCCCTTCCCCAGTCCATAGATCTTAAAAAGGCACAAGATTAAGTATCTGGTAATGCACAACATTCCAAAAGCCAAAGTCTCCTCTAAGCACCAGCTTTGGCAGTGGAGTGTTTCCAGTAACACTGAGTATTTATTTCTAGTAACACTGAGGTCACTTAAAACAGAGCCCCTGAACTTGATAACGCTTGGATTCTAATGATAGGCAATGGGATTTCTGAGTTTGTTATTTATATCTTTGCACTATACAAGATTATGTTCAAGGATTTCAAGTAGAAAAATACATTAAATATTTGGATAAACACTCTCAAAGATCTTATGTTTTAAATATTGAAGAAATATTTTACACCACTAAGGCTAAATGGTTTTAAACATTTGCTTTCTCTTCACTCACAGTTTCTAACTTTTGTAAAATCATAGTTTCTAACTTCCATAAAATCACAGAAATACTTTTTATTCTGCTAGATACTATAAGTGGCTAGTAAAAAAAAAATTACAAAATTTGCTCTAAGGTCTAACATTGCCTTGTTGCCCTCTGTGAAAGACCTAATGGTATATATAGTTGTAAATGCTTCAGTAAAATAATTTAATTATACTGTTCTTATAAAAAAAAACTGGCTTAGGCCCAGATCATATAAAAAGGTAGATAAGATATATTAATAATTTACTGTATTGGTTAACCCAGTATAATATGCCGTAAATCTTTATATGCATATTAAAAGATGGATTTTTTATTCTTGCTTGCTCATATAATTAACTTATTTTAAAACATCTTAAAAACAAAAAATGAAGAAAATCAAATGGACAGAAAATCTAAAAAAGTTTCCATTTTCTTGTCTTCAACAGTTCATAAAGAACATCATCATCAATTCTACTACATAGTTTTCCATGGTCAGTATCAGGTCTCCACATGAGAGAAAGCCAAACTTTTCTGCTTCCTAAATCTCACTGGTTATTTGAAACCCAGTACTGTACTATGGTGAATAATATCTGAGTCAGAATTGAGCATTAAGATTGGATTACGGAAAAGACCGGATTATGGAATCAAGTTCTAAGCACTCCTAGAGATAAGACTGCATATAAAGTTAGAAGTTTAGGTGGAGTAGGAGTAGAAAGTCATGGTATCCTGATTACCTAGTATTTTATAATTTCACAGATTCAATAGGTTGGGTCAGCAGTTTAAAGAGCGAAAAGTTATGGATGAAACAGCTGAACTCTGCTATTAAGAATCATCAAAGTGTGAAGCAATTTAAAATAGAAGTTATGTAGTTTCCTCTGGAAAGAATCAAGTTTGGGAATTTTAAAAGTGGTTGTCCTTGGAGGTAATTTAGTAACATCATGAAATAAGATTTGCATTTAAACTAAATTTATATATTTTATGGGTATAAAATGATGAACATAATGAATCATGTTCAAGATTTAAACCATGACCTGAGAATTTGCATATATTAATATTTTATTAGCAATTCTGTAGAACATCCTGCTTCAAGGTCCACCAATTAAAGACAACAGCAGCAATCACACCAGAGGTAGATAAGAATGTATTTAAGAAGAATAATTACAATACGAACAGCAGTAGTATTAGTAATAGCTCACATGCATTGGGTATTTCTTTATTATACACTAGGTCTTATTTAATACTCACAAAAAATTATTGTAGATAGATATTCTATTGTTCTCATTTCAAAGATGAAAAGATTTGGAAGGTAACTGACCCAATATCATGATGCTACAAAGTGGCAGGTTTGAAATCATAAAGTTTAAAATATCAAGAACCTTCAGAAATATAATACATGCCAGTAGAAAAAATTCTACTCTTGAAAAATTTAGTAATATCTTCCTATAGTTGACTAGATAAGACTAAGGAAAATTTAAGGTAGGAGAAATTACAGATGAGAAATTTAAGTCCTCAGAGAAAATAGTATTAAAATCAAGGACTGGTGAATCTACAAAAACCCTAATAAATGTTTGCACAATCACTTAAGTATAGTCATTTTTTGAACACTTATGTTTAAGACCAGTACTAAGTACTCTTTGTAAATTAGCTCTTTGGCCAAAGTCATGGCCAAAAGGTGGCAGAGTCTGAGTTCAAACCACGGATATTAATCTGTTCCTAAAGCTCATGTTCTTTGCCATGATCAAGGGGCGTTTACATGCCTTCAGTCTTCCCAATTTACAAGGTTTTGTTCACTAGGAAACTTTGGTGATATCCCTTCCCTACACTGCTCACAAGATACTTGACAACCTGAAAAGTTGTCACAGGTTGAAGGTGAACATGCATTCCAAGAGATCTAGTCCTCCAACTAAATATGCAGCATCTTTCCATTTATGTCTAAGAGGTACTGACTCACCTGGAATCTCAGGTATGTGAGATGCAGAATAACTTGCATGCTTGAGAAGCAAAACCTTTGGATGACCTATATTTCTCAACATCTATCCACCCAAGATAAATTCATGTCATGGCCAAAGCACTGTTTTCATCATTTAGCTTGTGTCCATGCATGGCAGCTACTGGAGTGTATTTCTAAGAGATGGCACATCACCTTTGCTCATTTAATTCCTCGCCACCCCACCCCACCCCCGTCCTAGGATTGCCTGCAGTAACCACTTCAATTCTGCCATCTGATTCAACTTCACTGTCTTTTTTCAATCCCAGTTCTGTTTTGCTAATTAATCCCAAGCGAAGTGACTGGTAATTTCATATACTGGAGCAGAAAATTTTGACGTTGCGGAAAAGATATACAGAAGCAAATTTACATGCATTTGAAATACAGGTAAGGGAAGATCACAGTTAGGGAAGGATCTGCATAAAGATAATCTCAATAGGTACATTTTCATCACAACCCATTTCAAGGGGATAGCCTTCTCCATTTTACAGTTATTTTACAGCAATAAAAATAATGTAGATTGTAGCAATTACAGGTTTCATAAAACTGTATTGCAGTTATGTTTTACAAGAAGAATGCTTGTCATGATACTCCCCTTATACTAAATGTTAAGTCCCTATACTTTACGTAAGTTAATAAAAATATCTCTAAATACATCAGCATATGCTTAGCTAATAATAAACATTTCCAGCCACATACCAATGCCTTTTTGTTGTAGCCTATTTTTTCCCCTCCAACATGTGTCTCTTTAGTTATAACTTTCCAATTTATAACAAGGCAGAAATACTTCTGAGCAGGTCATGATGTCAGATATCATCTGCAAAGAGTAAATGTATTTTGAAACTCTTACCTGATCTTAGTGAGACGAGTTTAATCTGTTCCACAACTCCATTAATCTGAGATTATATCTGAGGAAACCGGATGTTTGCTGGTCCTTTCAACAGGGTCCCAGGAAGAGGTATGAGTAGTAATCATGGAAAGTGCTCCAGAGCACCATTCACAAGGTGCTGAAACACAGGGAGAAACAGAAAACAAGCACGAATCTGTTAACAGAGCTTTGTAGTTACTTTTTCAATATTATACACATGTCAAACCACATGAATAACAGCCTCATCCTATCTTTTAACCAACAGTTCATTTGCTGGCTAATCTAGTCATCAGGAATGCTGGCTCTGGGTCCAACGCTGAGACTTCATGTCATACTTCAGGCCCCACCTGCCTCTTGGGCAAGCTATGGACACCCCCTGCAGAGGACTGTGAAAAGGACTAATTAATACAAGTGCTTTTAACAGTGGCTCAGCAAAGAGTAATTATTTTATCCCTTCCTTTTTTTTTCTTTTCCTTGTGAAAGGAAAACAGAACACCCATTTATTGAGCACATAATATAAAGCAGTGGGTGGTACTTTATAGAAATTATCTCACTTCATCTTCAGATGCCATATTATTAAATCTGTTTTGCAAATAAGGAAACCAAGATCTGGGGAATTAGTAATTTACCCAAGTTTGACAACAAGAAAGCAGTATAATTGGGACTTAAATCATGTTTATCTGATTTTCACAGTCTTTGCTACTTTCTGAACCCCCATGTTGGAGGGCTCATTTGGAGTATTTTGATGCTATCCATAGCAAAACAGCAAACATATAAAATTTAACTTTTACTATTGGTTTCATATAAAATACTATTTTTTATAAACTTGCCTTAAGTTTACTTATACTGAGTTTTAGTAGATTGAGTGCAACTAAAATTAGCCAGTGAAATTCAGCACATAAAACACGTTAGAACACTCAAAGAAATTTTACTTTATTTTTTTAAAGATTTTATTTTAGAGAGAGCGAGTGTGCCCATGCCCACTTGTGTGTGCCAGTGGGAGGAAGGGCAGAAGGGGGAAGGAGAGGAAAAGGGAGAAAACCCAAAGTAGGCTTGTGCTGAGCGTGGAGCTCGATCCCACAACCCCAAGATCATGACCTGCGCTGAAACCAAGAGTCAGACGCTTAACTGAACGAGCCACCCAGTCATCCCTCAAAGAAATTTTTCTATTTAACTCTATCATGAAAGATTTATAGTGACGTTTACCACCACAGAAAGATAATGGACAAAAGACAACTTGTTCAAATTACTATGGCCAAATTTACAGAACAATTAAAGCTATGTACTAAGGTCCATTTGATAGATTTTCATAATAGTATCTTTATTAAAAATCTGCCAACAGAAAATAAAATATTTAATCATATTCCCAGCACATCATCATTGCCATTACTAATAATATGGTATCTTTTCCAGACTATGTTTCTATGCTGAGATTTTTCCTAGATATATAACAATACTATATTCTGTTTATTTTCTTAACATTACAACAAGCAGTTCAAAGTTTCAATAGTTCGTAAACATTTTATTAAATAATGCACTACAGGGACACCTGGGTGGCTCAGTTAAACATCCGACTCTTGATTTTGGCTCAGGTCATGATCTCAGAGTTGTGAGATTGAGCTGGGCATCTGGTTCCATGCTCAGCGGGGAATCTGCTTGAGATTCTTTCCCTCTGCTCATCCACTCTGCATACATACATGCACATGCTCTCTAAAATAAATAAATAAATCTTTTAAAAGAAATAATGCATTACACATTTTAGATAAATTTCACTTTTTTTATTACGGAATGTAGATCTATAATCCCTTATGACAACACCAAATTCTAAAAATTCTCTTAAGGATTTTCTTGTTTCTCATTTGGTAGGAAAATCTGATCTCACCTGAACTGATATGAAGCCACTTATTATTTAGAATGCTCAATATGAATATTCTTATAATTCACAATGGAATTATGAACGGGTTTATCTCTGGGGCCTACCCCAGAACACCCTGGGGGGGGCATTATATAATATAGCCTAAATATCTCATGTTACTTTTCTAAAAATCTAACAAGGTCTGATTTCTGAAAACTTTAGAATTTTTGATGAGCAGTTGTGGATCTAAAATGATAACAAGGTCTCATGGGGTGCTTAGCACTTGGCAGGCATATTATTTTAACTGCTTTACATATAATAACCCACCTAACACCCTCCTAACCCAAGGTAGGTAATAAAATATTTAAGATTTTATTTGAGAGAGAGAGAGAGAGCAAGAGAGAGTACGTGCACAGAGCTGGGAGGAGAGGGAGAAGCAGAGAAGGAGAATGTGGGACTCGATCTCAGGACCCTAGGATCATGACCTGAGCCAAAGGCAGATGCTTAACTGACTGAGCCAGTGGAGTGCCCTGGAGATACTGTCATTAATCTCCTCTTACAGATGAGCACACTGAGGCACAAGGAGCTTCAGTAACTTGCTTGATTCCACATCGATAGGAAACAGACCTACAACCTGAATCCAGATAGCCTTACTCCAGCATCTGCATCCCAAATCAACATTCCTAAGCACTGGCTTCATTCTCAGAAGGAGAACCACGACATCAACATGTTTAAGATCTCAATGTATATTGACAACTGTCTTCTTAGAATAGGATATTTGTGCCAGTCATGACAGAGAATGACAAGCAGTTTGATTTCATTGCTGTCATTGTTGAATTTATTTTAAATTTTTTCGTATTTAGCAGGTGAAGAAATTTAACTTTATGGTTGGCTTTGATTTTAACTTGCTTTTAACTTGCATCATCACTTCACAGTGATGATGAAAATGTTTGCACATTTTTGTTATGACATTTGTTTTTTCTTCTTTCAATTATCTTTGCAAACCCTTTCCCTAGTTAGAGATACAATTGTCTACTGGTATCTTCCTGTTCCTTATGCTCACCTGCATGGCCTCGCCCATTTGTCACTACACTCATCTGCTGTTGCTATTTCACACCTGTGGGAGAGACTTGGTAACTCTGAGTCCTGTGGATCTGGAAGAGCTCTCCTTTCAAAGCCCAACCAACCTGGAGTGGCCTGACTACCGATCCTAGCTGCCCCCAACCCCTGTGCCCCTCATTCGTCCCTTCTTGCTTCCCTAAGCTCCACCATTCAACTGACAACTGCTAGGATGCAGGACTTGGAACTCCTTGTGGTGTTCTCCCATGAGGACTCTTCTTTCATTGCAGCTTCTCCTGAGTCAGAAATATCTCACATCTCCCACACTGGTGCCTTTCAATGACTCCAGCCTATGAAGTTCATGCCTTTGAGCTCTATAATGTTTTGCCCATTCTTGTCATCTACCACCATCACAGGCATTCTTCATTGTTGACTTAGGGAATAAACTTTGATCATTATGTGAAGAACTCATCCAACATTCCAAGCCTCTGGTGCCTTCTCATCACCTCTGTCAACCTTTAGCTTTAGAGAGAATGAAAAGCCAAAGCATTTTCTCCTACAAATTCTCTTAAAAAAAAAAAACTATCAAATTATAAGCTGAAGATGAGACCAATTCAATTGTTTTTCAGCCAGTCCTGCATGCCTGTTTGTTGTGTGTGTGTGACATTTATTATCCCAGCAGTATATAAAACTACCATTTGCTTCATCTCATCACCAATACTTGGGATTTTCAGTCTTTTTCATATTATTTGTTTTTACTTTATTTTTTTAAAGATTTTATTTATTTGAGAGAGAGCACAAGCAGGAGTAGGGGCAGAGGGAGAGGGAGAAGCAGGTTCTCCACTGAGCAGGGAGCCTGACGTGGGGCTCCATCCCAGGACCCTGGGATCATGACCTGAGCTGAAGGCAGATGCTTAATCAACTAAGCCACCCAGGTGCCCACTCTTTTTCATTTTAGTTATTTTAGGGGACTTATGACATTACACTGTGGTTTCAATTTGCATTTTCCCAATGACTAGTGAAGTTTTTAAATCTGTTTATTGACTATGTGGATATACCCTATTATGAAGTTCCAATTGAAAGTTTATCATTTTTTTAATAGGTTGTCCACTTTAAAGTTATTTTAGTTGTGGAGTTTCTTTATATATCTGGAAAGGAGTCCTTTATTCATATATATATCATATATATGTAATATATATATGATATATATATAAAGGTAAAACTATGCAAATTAAGGAATGACAAGGATTAATTAACTGTTGAAAAAAGGCAAAAAAATCAGAAGGAACTACTCTACAAACATCTACACTTATAAGGGACTATCTATGCAAACATCTTTTCTTTAAGTTTTAAAATCTAGATAAAAAGGAAAATTTTCTGGGAAACACATACTACCAAAATTGACCCCATTAGAGATAAATAGTTCCAACACACTATAAATTCGAATCAAAAGAAAACTTGTTATTAAACCAGTATAATGTTGAAGTGGGGAGAGAACCTCAAGCAACTCCCCACTGATCACAGAGCCTGATGCAGGCCTCAACCCCAAAACCCCGAAATCATGACCTGACCCAAAACTAAGAGTCAATGCTTAACCGACTCAGCCACCCAGGTGCCCCTAGAAGCATTTCTATCCAGACATGAAATAGGGGGAATATGCACAGTATCTCATTCACTCTTGTACTGAAAGTACTAGCAAAAGATCTTAGACAAAATAAATCAATTAAAGTTATAAGCATTGATAAGGAAGAGGTGAACCTTTTCACTTACGAATGATGTGGCATCTGGAAAATGCTAACGAGTAACCGTAGTACCTCAATAAAATAATTCTGTAAGGGAACAGAATATGAAATATTCAGAAATACCTTTCATATATATTGCACTATAAAGTAATAATATAACCACACTGAAAGGGAAAGAAAATTAACCTAAGTAACTTTTGAAAAAGTGTTTTGCTTGCTTACTGTAAGGCTACCCACATGCTGTATTGTAGTTAAAGATTTGTTTTTCACAGTGGTATGAAATTGCAATTTAAAATACTTTGTGTACTTACAGATTAATAATGAACTCTATTGATGATAATTAGAGTGAGGTTTCTCATTGTTAAAAATCACTAGTAATGGAGGGGAATTTGCCAGAATGAACCCTGTGATGTGGGAATGGAGTCAGATCTATCAATGAAATCATATTTGGGTTTGTGTGTATAGACACAAATAAATATAAAAACAATAGATGTGTGTATATGCTTGTTTGTATATATGTACATATGGTCCTAACTCAGTTAGGTGAGACAGGACCTAGAAGCAATGACCAAGTTCAATGAGCACACTGAACACCCAGATCTTGGTTTCCTAATACCCTTCTTCAATAAAATGAACGAAAAATCCTAGGAGAAATGGTTGATTTCAGGAATGAGGCAGAGAGGAGAATAAAGGAATGGGGCAAGAAGAGCCAGGAAGATCTTGTAATGTCAGAAAGGAAGCAAATGCTCAAAATTTGATGGCATGTCAAAAGAATAAAGGACCCAGCCTAAAGGAGCTCCCAATGGCCAAACCCAGAATAAAGTGAACTAACTAGAGTGGATTTGATCTCCTGGAATAAATAAATATCCTTGAGTCTATACTACAAATAAGCAATTACATGAATAAATAAGGAAAAGACAGCTTATTTTTAGAGTAGATTTCAAATTAATATAGAAGGAATGATGCAAATAAAAAATCATCATCTCACAAACACCAGAATAATAATTATTGCAGAAGCAAGAATCACTGATAGAGGCTAACGTTACTGGGGAAATAACAGAGGACACTTACATAGTCTAAAACTGTCTCCCTACAAGATACTTATTAACTATAAAAATTTATATATATTTAATTATATATAATTCATATATATGTTAGTGGGGAAAACTGACAGATTCCACCTCAATCAAGTAATCAATCTTAGTATCACCAGGAATCAAACATGTCAATATTATGTACATCCTGATATGAGACACTGACATTACCTTATCATTTCTCAAGTATTCCTGCCAAAATGAGGAACCTGAGGGATGCCTGGGTGGCTCAATCAGTTAAGTGAGCAACTCTTGGTTTTGGCTCAGGTCTTGATCTCAGGTTGCTGAGATCAAGCCCTGTATGGGGCTCCTCACTCAGCAGGGAGTCTGCTTATCTCCATCTCCCTCTGCCTCTCCCCTGACTCACATGGTCTCTTTCTAAATTAATCTTAAAAAAAAAAAAAAGAGGAACCTGAACTTAATCATGAAGAAATGTCAGACAACACAAATTCAGAAAAATTCCCCAAACTGAATGGACAGCACTCCTCAAAAATGTCAAGGTCATGAAGATACATGAAGCCTAAGTTCCCCACCTCAAGGGAGGATAGGTACAACAACTAAAGTGAATGTATGATCTTGGATTTGATCCTCAACTAGAAAAAGGACATTTGTAGCACAATTGGCAAATGTGAATTTAAAGGCTTATGAATTGTATCAATATTAATTTTGTATAATATTGTGTTTGTATATTTGTATAATATTATGTTATTTATGTAAGATGTTGACACTTCGTGAAGCTGGGTGATGGGCTTATAAGAACTCTTAATACTTTGGCAAATGTTTTAAAATTCAACTTGCTTCAAAATAAAAGTTTAAAAACATTTTAAAAGCACCTGGGAAAAAGACTAGCAAACTAAATTCAAAGATAATAGATAGAATGAATAAAAATGAATACAAAAATCAATTGAGTTGAAACCAGGTATATAATGGAAAAAAACAAATGCTGTTTCTAGAAACTCTTAAGACATTAGGAAAAGAGAAATTTAGCAGTATCACATGAAAATAAGGACACGTTTGCAGTAAATAAGTGTTAGAAAAAACAACTTGATGCCAGTAACTTACAAAACAGAACAGTCAAGAAACACATGCGCACATATATAGCTACTTAATTTATGACAAAGATGCCATCTCAATGAATGGGGAAAACAATGAATTGGATCTTTTCAGTAAATGGTGCTTGATAAATTGAAAATGCATGTGGAAAAAGAAATGGGTCTTGACCACTGCCTCACACTTTACCCAAAACATAAAAATAATGCCAGATGGATTATAGACTAATATGAAAGGTAAAATGAGATAGCTTCTAGAAAAAATGGCTTTTTTTTGGTAAAAACCTAGTGTTAGCAGATAGAGGAAATGAAATTCACATGTGACTGGTCCAGGGTAAATTGGTTCACTTACTTGAAAAGATTGTGTAGCTAAAGGTGAACAAATGCAGAGTTTTTGATCAGCAATTGCACTCCTAGGTACATCCTAGGGAATGACCATTTGTGTGCATCAAAAGATGTGAACCAGAATCTTCACAGCTTTTTGACTCATGAAAGCCAGAAACCACCAAGACAAACTTTCAGCAATAGAACTCATTAATATATCATGCTCTGTTTGTAAGATTGACTGCTCTCCAGCCACAAAGGGTATTAAAATACTGTTGCCTATAACACCATCAATCCTACGGAGATAATACTGAGTAACAACAAAAACAAAAATTGAGCATAGGGTATTACAGCTATATAAAATTCAAAAAACTGATAACACTAATTTATAGTGGAAAATTGCATGATAGTAATTACCTCTGGGGGTATTAATTAGGAAGTATGACACAGGAGTTCTTTGGGCTAGAGATAATATTCCGTACCTTTATACTAGCGGGGGTTACGCAAGTATAACCCAGGAGCCATCATGTTCACTAGGCTGTACACTTAAGATTCATGTGGTTTACTTTGTGTAGGTAATAATTCAGTGAATTTTTTCCTGAATGCATCCTTTTGTCTCAATTTTCACAGTTTAAACACGCCATATTCTCAGAGCTTTCCAAAGGATGCAATTAAAACCAAGTACTAATTTTTGAGAATATATTCTTCCATAAAATAAAAGAAAGGAAAAGAACTATTTTTTATCTTTCAACCCCTTTGCTGGAAATGGATGCTTTAGTTATCTGTTTACTACTTGGTAGAGCAAGAAAAGATAATATCCTGGCTTTTACTATAAATGCTGACTATTCCATCTGTTATGAAGTGCTTATTTCTTCTCAAAAGATGGCAGGAGATATTGGATACTGGTAATACTGCAGAGTTAGCACTCTGGGCTAGCCTGGAAATATTTTTTAATTTCTGTGTACCAAACTGAGTGCTTTGAAACATTTTAATGGGGCATTATATTTTTCTAAACTAACAATATACTTCTAGCTTAGCTATATAAAGGTGCTAACGCAAAACCATGTATTTCAATTTTCCTCAACATTAAATTGCAATGACAATCACATTTTCTTCCAATAAGGATAGAATTTCTAGAATTTTCCATCTCTATCGACTCAAATCAATCTGCTAACAGTAATGACTTTGAAATCTCAACTGCAGTCATCCATGATTTTCTCTGAAAATCCCATTTAAAAAAATGAATATATCGTCCCTTAAGGATTTCATATTCTATTATGGAAGACAGAATTATAACTAAATCATAACTGACATATGAACCGAGTCCTAGTCATACAAGTACTGATTTCTACCAATAGAATGTCAGATGTTCAGGATCTCTATTAGCCTCTAAAATACCCACAGTGTCTATAATACAGTGCCTTCAATAAGGCCAGTTATCAATATATTGTTTTTCTAAATTCTAAAAGGTAACACGCGTATGGCAAAAGGAAAATGTCATGATCAACACCTTCTATTAAGAGAAGGCTGGATATATTCAATTTTAAAAAGCAAAATAAATTAAGTCTGGCAATTGGGATATGTTCCAATTATCTAGAAAATGTCCTTATCTACCACCTTTCTGTTCAACACCATTTCCAAGTAAATGAGGTATTATTGCACATACATACAAAGATTCAGAAAAAAAAATAAGGAAATGCAATAGAACCATATACAGTCATATTTCTTCTAGAACTTTAATAAAGTTTTATGGCATACAAGTATTTTTGTCCATTATACTATAGAGGTCCTCTTTGACTTTTGTTTAAGTCTAATCATACAATATTCTTCATTCCTCTGAATTTAACTCTTCCCATTGCCATTACCAATGTTTCAATTTGTGGGATTCATCTAACTATCGGAGCATTATCAGAACCCAAATAGAGGCATATTATCTTACTAATTAATGCTCTCCAGGAGACTTAAAAATTAATATCGGCCATGCTGCAGAAATAATGACCACTGAAATCACAGCCCTAACACAGACTTAAGTGAAAACACTCAAATACCCATTTCTTTAGTAGGAGTTTTTTTTTTTTAAGATTTTATTTATTTATTTGAGAGAGAGAGAGAAAGAGAGAGAGAGAGAGAGAGAGAGCACATGAGAAGGGGGAGGGTCAGAGGGAGAAGCAGACTCCCCGCCGAGCAGGGAGTCCGAGGCGGGACTCGTTGCGGGACTCGATGCGGGACTCCATCCAGGGACTCCAGGATCATGACCTGAGCCTAAGGCAGATGCTTAACGACTAAGCCACCCAGGCGCCCTCTTTAGTAGGAGTTTAGCAAAAGATGGAGAAGTTAACCAAAATAGCCTGTGCGAAAGCAAAGATTACATTGGCTCATAGCTATACTAAAATGCTACCTTAGCTGATAGTCACAAGCTCCGCCTTCAGGATTCTGACAGTGAGGTAAACACCACACAAAGAAATATTGAAGGATTACATAATCCGTCCTTCAACCAGTTGTTAGCTTGTTTGCTGCAGATTTAAGCACTGCCACAGGCTTCTAGCGGCTGGCAACTCACACTGCGGAAAACATCACTGGGCTCTGTGGCCTTACTACTGTGCTCCACAGAGCAGAAAATTAAGCTTGACATATTTGGGGGAGGAGTTTTCTGATTTGTAAGAATTTATAAAAATAGCCACACTTATTCATTCCAGGGTCACATTTGTAAATTTTTAGTAGCTCTGAGATAAATTTAATTTTATTACACATACTAAAATCTTAGGTCATTCTTAAAATCTGGCTAATTGTTTCTTAGGTAAATAGACTGCAGTTTCCAACTTTAAAAGATACATATACATACAGAACTATATCTAAAAATCTATACCATTTGAAAATAAACTGAAGAAAAATCAGTATCTAAAATCATGCATTTTTGCTTCAGTTTATTCCAGTTCCTTTTAAGTAAAGACAAATCTGAAAAACTAATTGTATATCAAAATATGAGTTTCATTCTGAATAACCTAGATTTAATGTACAAATGGAATTGTTAGATTATACTAGGTTCAAATTTTATTTTATACATTTCCTTTGAACTATACTAAGATTTAAAGCTATCCTTTAGTTTGTGTCAGCATATTTGAAATATTTATTTTTTTCTTTCTATTATAAGTAGAATCATACATTACAAATTGCTGAACTTATTTACAAATCCTAAATAAAACCATGAAGTCCTGGGGCACCAACGTGGCTCAGTCCTTTAAGCGTCTGCCTTCAGCTCAGGTCATGGTCCCAGGGTCCTGGGATCGAGCCCTGCATTGGGCTCCCTGCTCGCAGGAAGCCTGCTTCTCCCTCTCCTCCCTACTCATTCTCTATCTCTCTCCCTCACTCTCTCTCAAATAAATTCTGGAAAAAACAAACAAACTTGGGGAGCCTGGGTGGCTCAGTCGGTTAAGCATCTGACTCTTGCTTTCTGCCTCAGGTAATGATCTCAGGCTTGTGAGATCAAGCCCCACACTGGGCTCCACACTGAGTGTGGAACCTATGTAAGAGTCTTTCTCTCTCACCCTCTGCCCCTCCCCCTGCTTACACACACTCTCTCTAAAAAAATAATAAACAAAAAAACCCTATGAGGTCCTGAAATGTGCCACACAATAAGATCACCAATGAACAAAAATATTCATAATACTGCCCAATTTTTCAATAACATCAAACCACGCATTTAATCACTCAGAGGCATATGCCAACTTCATTAAAATGAAGATACACCTCCTTGTCTCTTGCCAGATTTTCTTCCTACCCGACTTTGGTTATTCTCTCATGCAACCTAAAAGGAGAATCTTATGCTTCCAGGCTCTATCTGTGATATGCCAGGCCCGTTTTATTATGTATGCCCAAACACTCTGGCCTTCAGAGAAAAATGCTCCCACATCTCTCCATTTCCTTGACACCTTAGCTCTCATGTTTGTGCAAAGTTAGCCTCTCACCAACACTTCACTTACCATGCCTTGGAAAGCCATCTCTTCTGCCTTTTAAAAGTCCTATCGATCAAGCTTATGCCATTTACTTAGCACCTGCTAAGTCAAAGTCACTGCTCTAAATGGCTGTGATAAAAACACGTATACATGGACCACAGGGAACACATATATACATAGGCCACAGGGCAGCTTCCTTTAAACCAGGATAAATGTCCTGTGATTCCTGTTTCATGAAGTAGCCCCTGATGCCTGAGAAGTCTCTGAGCAAATGTCCACTTCCCCACGCACGACATCTTGTCTTTTCTTTAAGCTTTCCATTTGAATTAAGAGAAACCAATATTCCCTTTCCCCAATAACCACCACCCAGAATTCTGTAGACACTCTTGCCTTTTTCCTGAAAACATACACCCATGACTAGTATTTTATGGAAATATCTAAGCCCATTTTCTTATTTGACTTCATGTTTCCTTATAAATGATCCTCTGTATGTGGCTATTACTTTTGTACAGGTGGTTATAGATTCATGGAGAAGAGGGGCCACTTGTCACTTTTTTAGTCCTTGGCACAATTAAACATTAATGTCCTCTGTGATTATGAGGATTATCCACCTGGAATTATAGATGTTCCTTTACTCATTCCTCTTAAGTCTTCTGAGCACAACTGTACCACCAAAAGGCTATATATCAAGTACAGGGGAAGTAACTGAAAGAAAGCAAGCATTTGAGTCACAATTTCAGCTCTCAGAAAACTCTTTTTAAACGATCTATTGAAAGTCAGGAGTTGATAGCATTTAAAACACAAATCACACATCAAAGCTTTCTGTTTTTTAATGGTTTGCTCTCTGCCTCCAGAACACTTGGCTGCTCATCTCCTATTTTGTTTTGCTTTGTTTTGTCTTATTCTTCCTTTCTCTCTTTACGTCCCAGGGGATGCACTGGCTCAATAAAGGCTTCCTCCTGAGCGTGGGGCAACAAGTCACAATGCCTCATTGATCAACCTTCCTTCTGGAGCTGACATGTTTCAAATGACCTGAAGTGGATACAGCTGCTCAGTCAAGTTATTACAAGCAGCATCGAGAGGGAGACTCATGCCGAGCAAAACCACCACAAGCACAGCCTCCTTCGGGTTCCCCAGGAGGCTGCAGGATCCGGCAACTTGCACTCATCAGATCTCCATTTCTCCATCACAAGGTAATTCCCTTTTCATTACAAAAGGCTCTTTCTGCAGCTTTTTGCTTTTTTGCTTTTTTATTTTTTAAATGATGAACAAATTTGGCTTAGAGGAAACAATAGTTTCTAAGAGTGAAAAACATTTTATATCCTAAAATGTGGAAATCTTGAAACTTTATATTTTAAATACATAGTTAAATAGATCTTATTTATATATTAATAATTTATATATTTAAATATATTTTCCCTACTATGTTTTTCAAGTTTTCTTTTTTTTTTTTTTTTTTTATGTTGGTGGTGTTAGGCTCATTTTTTTAATGATCTTCTGTCAACATCTAGGTACTTTGAAGTTACATATTCTCTGTCCCTGTGACAAAAAGATCTATAGATTAAAAAAATACATTAACTGAGGGCACCTGGGTGGTTTAGTCGGTTAAGCGTCCGACTCTTGATTTTGGCTCAGGTAATGATCTCACAGATCGAACCCCACTTCCGGTTCCACACTGGGTGCAGGGCCTGGCTAAGATTTTCTCTCCCTCTGACCCTGCCTTCCCATCTCAAATAATAAATAAATCTTAAAAAATGCATGAACTCAAATTTGTAATTCCTACGTTGCTGCTAACAATCACACATTTCCCCCTACATATGGTCTGAGCAGTCTTTCCTTTCTTCCTTCCTTCTTCCTTTCTTCCTTCCTTCTTCCTTCCTTCCTTCCTTCCTTTTTTCTTTGACAGAGAGAGAGGCACAGTGAGAGAGGAAACACAATCAGGGGGAGTGGGAGAGGGAGAAGCAGGCTTCCCGCCAAGCGGGGAGCCTGATGCAGGGCTCGATCCCAGGACCCTGGGACCATGACCTGAGCTGAAGGCAGATGCTTAAAGACTGAGCCACCCAGGCACCCCTGGTCTGAGCAGTCTTAGTGCCCAGATGTGTACTACTCAAATGCACTAAACTTTCAGGCTAGGAACTGGCTATCAGTCCCACTGGTGACAGGTACAGAGGCTCTGTGCAAAGCATAAGCTCCCTGGTCTTCAGGCCACAGAGCAATATGATCTCCATACGTCCTTATCTACCTAAGCATAACCTTCTTTTAAGCCAGCATCACCTCTATGTGCATACGGGTCACAGCAGCTGCTCAAAATTTTAAAATTCGGGCTAGGCCTTCACAATCTTCATGCTATTTAGGAATAGACTGGAGGTACAAGTGGGCTCCCAACTTTTCTGCTTTTGAGGGAAACCAAATTAAGTATACATCTTAATTTGTATAAGACTTCCCTGTACATTTTTTTTGCAATTTCCTATGAATCTATAATTTTAAAATAAAAGAATACAAAGAGAAATCTTCTCTTGGGTCCCCCATATTCTTCTAACCACTGTTCTCTGCTTTCCCTTCTGCCCCTTTTATAGCAATCTTCTCAAAAGCTGTCTACGTTTGCTGTCTAGTACCTCTCCAACACTGCTATTTTTTTTTAAGATTTTATTATTTTGAGAGAGAGAGAGCTTGTGTACTAGTGGGGGGAGGGACAGAAGGAGAGGGAGAGAAAGAATCTCAAGCAGACAACGTGCCAAGCATGAAGCCCGATGTGGGGTTTAATCTCACAACCATGACATCATGACCTGAGCCAAAACCAAGAGTTGGATGCTTAATCAACTGAGCAATCCAGGCACCCCTCCCACACTGCTATTTTAAATCTGTCCCAGTCCTAGCTTTGACCCCTCCACCAGCTCTTCTGAAACAACTCTTGTCAAGATCACCGACAACATTCATCTTCTTCAGTCCAGAAGTCATTTGCTAATCTTCATTGTGTATTCATCGTTCCTGACCTAATGACCACATTTGACAGAAATGATCTCATACACCCTTAAGTACTCTTTCTTTACTTCAGAGACCCTCCTGGTTTTCCTTTTCTCTCATGTGAGGTTCACCTCAGTCTCATTTAGAGGTTCCTATTATTTTCCAGAGATTTTTCTCTGTCGACCCATTCCCTTGGTAAATGCAACCAGTCTTCTTGGTTTGACTTTTCTTTCCATTGACAACTCCCAAACTTAAATCCCTAGTCCAGTCCTCTTCACTGAACTTCAGATTTAGATGCAGCAGCCATGGCCGATCTCTGTAGATAATTCATGGGCATCTTAAACTTCACACACCCCAAACCAAACACCTGTTAACCCACCAAATCTGCCCATTCCAGAATTTTTCCTATGTCAAAACAGACAATTCTTTCTTGTAACACAAGCCACAAATATTGATGCCATCATTTTCTTCCTTCACTGTCTAATATATCATGTCCAATCAAAAATGCTGTTGCCTCTACCTTTACAATATACCCTGAAATAAGCACTTCCCACAACCTTCATTGTTACCGACATACTGAGTCCCCTATTATTTTTGCCCTGGATTCTTCAAATGGTGTTCCAACTCACTACTCTGGCCTTGCTCTCTACAGTATATGCTTAGTGCAGTGACCCAAGCAATCCTTTTATATTATAGTTAGTTAAAAACACCCCTTTGACACCAAAAGAACCATTACTTTCCAGATCTCATGCCTTACTATTAGCCCCTTTGTTTACTCTGCTGTAGTTCACTGGCCTTCTTGTTTTTTCTAGAACATACAAAGTACATGCTGCAGAGCCTCTGCATTTGCTGTTCTGACAGCATGGGTAGCCACAAGAATAACTTTCTCTCTTCCCAGTTCAGGTACTCACATGTTACCCTTTAAGATGGATTCTTATGACTCCATGTCTTATTGTACTCCATAGCAATCACCACCTCATATATCATAATATGATATACCATTCATTTCTTTATCATCTGTGGATTCTCATTAGAAAACAAACTTCATAGAGTTTGTGTTTTTGTCCATTTTTACACTTCTTTATTGCCATTATCTAAGGCATGCCTGGAACATGTAAGGCTCAGTTGTGATAGGAATGATTTTTTATTTGAGTAATTATCCAAATAATCCTCTACTTCCAAATAGGAAGAAGCCTGCAGTATTTGGGAGTAGCACGAACTCTAAGAATTCTCTAAGACCTGGAGAACCACAGAGAACCCCATGTGCTCTATGACTTATAGCCCTGGCAAGCAAAGCAGACATCACCTCATCTCTCCAAGGTCTGGCAGTCGGATGGCCAAGTACTTCACGGTCACAGACCTCTCCACTCAATAACACACAGAGCCCCCTTGGAGGGCAAGGCCTGTCTGCCCTCTTACCCCTGGGAATTCCACGGCCCAAGAGCAGCATGAAATATAACTGGTAGGAAGCAACTACATCTACTTTTAGTCTCCTCTGATCGCAGTCTGAAATGTGTACTGCCATGTACAGTAACTGAAATAAATTCACAAGGGGCTCAGCAGCATGCTTGAGGTTGCAGAAGAAGAATCACTGAACCTAAATAGGCCATAAGAATTGTGCAATATTGAGAATGGAAAGAAAAAGAATGAATAGAGGCCTATATGATATTATCAAGCATACTAACATATGTACAAATTAGGGTCCCAAAAAGAAAGGATAAAAAGGATAAAAAGGAATTTTTAAAAAATGGCTGAAAACTTTCCAAATTTGATGACAAACATGAATCCACAAAAAGTCCAAAGCATCCCCCCAAAACAAAAAGAGCACAACATCTAGGAACATCCTAGTCAAATTGCTGAAATGCCAATACAAAGAAAATCATGGAGGGCACAAGAAGAAAAATGACTTCTCACATACAGGGAGGTCAGAAGGCAGTAGGATGATATATTCAAAAGTTGGGTGTTTAAGAACAGTGTCTGTCAACTGAGAATCCTATATCCAGCAAAACTTTCCTTCTAAATAAAGATGAATAAAAGATATTCACAGATAAGCAAGGGCTGAAGTAATCCCCTGCTAGCACACCTGCCCTAAAGGAAATCCCTTAGCTGAATAGAAGGCACACCCAAGGGTAACTTAAACCCACAGGAAGAAATAAAGCACCAAAAAAGGCCAATACATAGGATCACAGGATGAAAGACTGAACATATATTTTTCTTCTCTTGACTGATTTTAAAGTTAACTGCATAAAGAGTTGTGAAACTATTGTTGCACTTAAAGATGTAAAAATAGGACAGTAGTAACACAAACAGATGGAAGGAAATGTAACTTTATTGCAACTAAGTTTGGCATTTTATTATTAACCTAAAATAATGCATATTGTAATTCCTAGAGCAACCACTAGACAACATACTTGTAATAATATATTAACTCCTTTGTTGGTTTCTTTACATTAGAATGTATCTACTTAATTCTAAAAGGGCAGTATAAGAGGAAGAGAGAAAAAACAGAGAAAAAGAGCAAAGTGGTAGATATATATCCAACCATGTTAGTAATTACATTAAGTGTCACTGTTATTAAATACTGCAATCAAAAGGTAAAGACTGTGGACATTGCTGCTATAAACACTGGGGTGCACGTACCCCTTTGGATCCCTACATTTGTATATTTGGGGTAAATACCCAGTAGTGCAATTGCTGGATTGTATGGTAGCTCTATTTTCAACTGTTTGAGGAACCTCCATACTGTTTTCCAGAGTGGTTGCACCAGCTTGCATTCCCACCAACAGTGTAGGAGGGTTCCCCTTTCTCCACATCCCCGCCAACATCTGTCGTTTCCTGACTTGTTAATTTTAGCCATTCTGATGGGTGTGAGGTGGTATCTCACTGAGGTTTTGATTTGGATTTCCCTGATGCCGAGCGATGTTGAGCACTTTTTCATGTGTCTGTTGGCCATTTGGATGTCTTCTTTGGAAAAATGTCTGTTCATGTCTTCTGCCCGTTTCTTGATTGGATTATTTGTTCCTTGGGTGTTGACTTTGATAAGTTCTTTATAGATTTTGGATACTAGCCCTTTATCTGATATGTCATTTGCAAATATTTTCTCCCATTCTGTTGGTTGTCTTTTGGTTTTGTTGACTTGTTTCTTTTGCTGTGCAGGAGCTTTTTATCTTGATGAAATCCCAATAGTTCATTTTTGCCCTGGCTTCCCTTGCCTTTGGTGTGGAAAGAGCCAAGATGTCCATCGACAGATGAATGGATAAAGAAGATGTGGTATATATACACAATGGAATATTATGCAGCCATCAAAAGAAATGAGATCTTGCCATTTGCAATGACGTGGAATGAACTGGAGGGTGTTATGCTGTGTGAAATAAGTCAATCAGAGAAAGACATGTATCATATGACCTCACTGATATGAGGAATTCTTAATCTCAGGAAACAAACTGAGGGTTGCTGGAGTGGTGGGGGGTGGGCGGGATGGGGTGGTTGGGTGATAGACATTGGGGAGTGTATGTGCTATGGTGAGCGGTGTGAATTGTACAAGACTGATGAATCACGGATCTGTACTTCTGAAACAAATAATGCAATATATGTTAAGAAAAAAAAAGAAGAAGATAGCAGGAGGGGAAGAATGAAGGGGAGTAAGTCGGAGGGGGAGACAAACCATGAGAGATGATGGACTCTGAAAAACAAACTGAGGGTTCTAGAGGGGAGGGGGGTGGGGGGATGGGTTAGCCTGGTGATGGGTATTAAAGAGGGCACATTCTGCGTGGAGCACTGGGTGTTATGCACAAACAATGAATCATGGAACACTACATCAAAAACTAATGATGTAATGTATGGTGATTAACATAACAATAAAAAATTATTAAAAAAAGGGTAAAGACTGAAGCTGGAATTATAAACACACACACACACACACACACACACACACAAACCAATAAAACAAACAAACACAAAACCCACCAACAAATAAGATTCAAGTATATGCTGCCTAGTTGAGAAAGATTTTAGATTCAAAGTACAAATAGGTTTAAAGTAAAAGGATAGCAATAGATTTAACAAGGAAATAGTAACCATAAAAGAGCTGGAGTCACTATACTAATATCAGACCAAGAAGATTTTAAAAGAAATTTTTTTTTTTTGCTAGAGAGAAAAAAATTGACATAATTAGAAATTCAAAATTAGAAACAGATAATTTGATAGTAATCATTGGAAACCCCAATACCCAGTTCCACTAATTGATACTAAACAGAAAAATCAAACTCATTAAAGATTCAAATACTGTCAACATCAAGTAATTGTTCTCTATAGATTACCCCACCTGATAACAGCAACATACATTCTTTTCAAGCTCACATGGAACATATTCCAAGATAGACAATATTTTAGGCCATAAAATAATCTTGATAAATTTAAAAGAACAACAATTATACAGTGTGTTCTATAATCACAACAGAAAGAAATTTGAGAAATCCCCAAATACTTGCAAATATAACTAAACAATTCTGATTTATGGGTCAAAGAGGAAATTACAAGGAAAATTACAATATATATATATATATATATATATATATATATATATTTTAAGACTTTATTTGACAGAGAGAGCGCACAAGTAGGTAGAGCATCAGGCAGAGGGAGAGGGAGACGTGGGACTTGATCCCAGGACCCTGGGATCATGACCTGAGCCGAAGGCAGATGCTCAACTGACTAAGACACCCAGGCGCCCCCAGAATATACTTTGAACTGAATAAAAACTAAGGCACAACATACTAAAATTTATGGGATGCAGCTAAATCAGGGCTAAGAAGGAAATTTATACCTTCAGCACCAGTATTAGAAAAGAATCAGTACCCTAAAGTCCCACCTTAAAAAAACTAGAAAAAGAGCAAACTTACCCTACAGCAAATAGACTCCCTTTTTAAAAAAGATTTTATTTGACACAGAGAGAGAGAGAGAGAGATCACAAGCAGGGGGAGAGGGAGAGGGAGAAGCAGGCTCTCCACTGAGCAGGGAGCCTGATGCAGGACTTGATCCCAGGACCCTGAGATTATGACCTGAGCCAAAGGCAGATGCTTAACTAACTGAGCCACCCAGGCACTCCAAGACTCATTATGAAAAGTTCAGAAAGGCCCATCTATAGAGATGGAAAGCAGATTAGTGGTTGCCTATTGCTTAGAATTGGGAGCAACAATTGGGAACAGTGTGAAGGATCTTTTTAAGGCGATAGAAAAATGTCCTAAAACTGGATTGGAGTGGTATAATTGTAGTTGTATAATTCAAATTTATTGCATTTCTACTTCAATAAAGCTAATAAAAAAATATTGGCCTAACCAGCAGTGGAAAAATATACAAATGTGTAAATACCACAAATAAATGGAATTCAGTATTAAGTTGAGCTATCCAGTGCTAAGCAGACTTAAAAATAAAAGATTTATTTAATTCTGCTCTTTATAGTTTTATAGCCATTAAATACCCTCTTAGGTTAAGTATTTCATTTTCAATGGATAAAACTATTTAGCCATTGTCTTAATTTTTCAAGTTAAAATTTGTATTTAAAAACTCAATGTTTTTTACCTCTGAAATATTAAGTCAAAAGCTAGATCTTTGTTCCCACAATGAATGTGAATAGCTTGGCCATTGGGGGAAAAAATAAATCAAAACCCTATGCCTATCAGTATAAATATATCTTATTTCTCCTCTTTAGCAAGAGAGTCTGATTTTTCAAGTGGAATTATATTTAATTGCAACAAATCATAACTTTGGCCAAACATTTATAGACATATATAGATATCGTCCAAATGATTCATTTATTTGATATAGTCAGGGGCCACATTCTCCAATAAAAATGCTCTAAATCTGGATTTCACCAACCAGAGTTCTAGTTATTATCAAATGGGTTTCTATCATCCTGAAACTCTGAAAACAGAGTATCTAGGTCTTAATTACTCAACAATCTCTTGTGATGTTTTCAGATATAAATAAAAGAATGGAAAAATTTGAATCATTTTAAGGGAGTTTGGGGAAACTGAGTTTTTCTTAAAAACTTAGGGTTCTGAGGGAAAAAGATCTGAATCCCTTTAAAAGTCTATTTCTAAATCTGATGGAGAAGAGCTAAGAGCTAAATTATTTATTTTCAACAAGGGGACTGTTTCTTATGGAAAGTGAGAAATTTTAGATGTTACTGTGGTTTGTGTTCCAAGGGCCAGAGGACATCAGCAGGATATATGTTATCTGTGGTATTAAAGTTTCATGGGGCAGTGATTAGAAAAAAAAATACAGATTCTTAGTGGGGCAATGATGAAAATAACAGATAATTTCCAAATAATTTATTTGTCTCTCCCCTCCACATTTTTTAAAAAATTTAATTACAGTTAAGAACATGTCTGTTATCCTTACAAAAAGTGAACTCTTTTTACCTAACAATGTGAGATAACATTACAAATACAAAACACTTGCCATGCATATTTCTAGAGGTTATTTTAAAAAAGTCTGTAGTATTTCTGACGGTTCATGCCATAAATCAAACACAATACAGACAAACGGACAAATAGCCAAGTAATCTCATGGAAAAACTTGATTTTTTTTGCTCTTTACTTTCATAATACGTAAATTCTATAATAGTAACTTGGTATACAGCCCTATCTAGTATTCAGTTTTCTTACCCTGCAGCTGTTGAACAAAAACAGCAAGAAGTGTGCTAATCTAGCACACTGGCATTTCTTGGCTGACCTAAATTATAAAGGACTGACTTCAAGACCATCCAGCAAATGAATTTTAAGCATCAATTACATCTAAACACATCCTATAGTTATTTGTTCAGAAGTCACAGTGTAGATACATTAGAGGAACCAGCATAGTATAATTTCAGAAGAATTAGCTGGCATATTGCTTTCAGAACTATTTGAAAAATAAACCCAATAATTTGATTCAGTATTTTTAGATTCGAGAACATATCCATTATGATTACTTTCCTAATTGCATCTTCAAGTTGCCTTCATCTTACCAAATAAGTTTTATTTTATAATAAAAGTTTGCAAAGCTTCCAAACTAAGTTAAATGTATGCACTTCTTTCAGAAGTACTAAGAAATCAAATTATTCCTTAGGAAATTTAGCAATTCTACCAAATGTTATACCAAAAAAAGTGATTTACAGAAACAGAAGGAATACTCAGAAATAGTAAATTAGTTTCTTCAGGAATCTTAAGTGGGTTGTTTTAAAAAGGTACTACTTTAGTATTTAGTTGATCACATATTTTACTCAAAAGGCTAAAAAAATAGTGAATCTTGTTTTATCAACGTGTACTTGTACAAAGAACATAAGCAATGCATTCACTTTAATAATCTTTAAATCAGAGAGCAAAATACATAATACAACCACATTGGGAAAAATTCCTGATTTTCATGAGAAAAAAGTTTAAATGTAAGATCTAAGACATAATTTTAATGTTGATAAATCAGAGGCACCATCATAGTTAAAGTTTTGATTGTAAATTTTAGGAATTTTCTAACAAAACTGTCCTTCCTACCCATTACATTTTTCTCTCCCAGTTTTGCCAATGGTATTTAAATTTTATGACTTAGGTATCATGAGGGTTAGTTTTGTGTTAACTTGGCTAGGCCATGGTACCCAGACATTTGGACAAACATGCCTGGATGTTGCTGTTAAGGGATTTTTAGATGAGATCATCAACTAAAGCAAATTACCCTACATAACGTGGATATCCCTCACCCAATCAGTTGAAGACCTTACGTAAAAGACTGACTTGCCCAAAAAAGAGGGCATTCTGTCAGCAGACAGCCTTTGAACTCTATCTGCAACATCAGCTTTTCCCTGGGTCTCCAGATTGCTGGTCCCTTCTTCAGATTTTGGACTTGCCAATCCCTGCAATCATGAGCTTGCTCCTTAAAATAAATCTTTCTCTCTCTCCATGTACATACATATACTTTATATCCTAGTAATTCTGTTTCTCTGGAGAATCCTGACTAGTACCAGTTATAAAGCTTTCTTCATTTTTAAGGGTGGTATAATATTACTGAAACATTTTCAGATTAATTAAGAATTCATCCCATATAATGCTATTTGAAATACAACTGCTATTAAAATTTACATTTCTCTGTGGTAAGGGGAGTTGAGACAGACACACACAGACAGAGCCCGGGAGCTGTTTTTCCAAGGGAAGGACAGAGGTTCAGATAAGCAAAGACAGATCTGTAAGGTCACAAAATCATGTGATGGGAGAGCCAGAAATAGAACTGCCTCTCCCTATAGCTGAGATGTACTCCTCAGCTGGAGTAATTCTTCCAAATTGTGTATGCGTGTGCGTACTTGTGTGTATGTGCATATTTTACCGAGAAGCCAAATACTGTTCTTATACCTTGGCTCTGGCTGACAAGAGCTCCCCGGTCTCATACTCTGATTATAATCATCAAGAATTAGAATCAGGGGCACCTGGATGGCTCAGTCAGTCAAGCGCCTGCCTTCAGCTCAGGTCATAATCTCAGGGTCCTGGGATCGAGCCCCATGTTGGGCTTTCTGCTCAGCGGTGAGTTTTCTTCTCCCTCTCCCTCTGTGTTGTCTCGCTCTCACCCTGGCTCTCTCCCAATAAATAAAATCTTAAAAAAAAAAAAAAAACTAGAATCATTACCAATCCCTTAGTTACCCACAACATGTATTATTCTAATTCAAATAATTCAATATTGTTTGATTGCCCTAGAATTATAATACCCATCTAAGGACACTGTCTTATATTTTCTGCAGTAAAATTAAAATACCTACTGAACAGCCAGGTACAATGCTGGAAGAGTAAGAACAAGTGCTCCACTTCAATGCCATAGTTAGTGACAGAGAATTATGCCCAAGAGGGTAACAAACAGGACAGAAGTTTTGCCCAGAGTGAAAGGGAACAGAGGTGTGTGGATGGAGCTGGGAGGTCTGGCAAATGGTATCAGGGAAGAATTCTGAGAGGAAGTAAAACCTGGCTCAACTCTTGCCTTATTGGGGGGGGGAAAAAAAGAATGGTGCTGAGGTGATGAACTAGAATCATCCAGGGGATGGGGATGGACATACGAAGGACTGGGGAGGATATGGAGCTGGGGCAGGCTTGAGTAGAGGGAGTGATATAGTCATGAACGCACGGTCGTCACAATTGCTGTTACAGGACTGGACAGGGAGCATGATTGGAGGCTAAAAAGCTAAGTAGAAGGCCAGCTCTGTATCCCCAGTGAGAAGAGCAAAGGCAAGGATTGGAGTCTCAGCACAAAGGTAGTCTGACTAGAAGGAGGGGCAGGATTTGAAAAACAATGTCAAGTGGCAAAATTGGCAGGACATACAGAATGTTTCAAGTGTGGAGGAGAAAGGGCAAGAGTGAAGAATGATCTAAAGATCTGAGCTGAGCTTGAGAAGGTAGACAGAAAAACAAATCTGGAGCGGGGAGGAAAAAGTAGGAGGGCTGTAACGTGATTACAAAGTTCCTGTGGAATATTCACATTAATTTGTTCACTTATCTATTAAGTAGGAGGCCTGGAGCTCATGAAAGAAGTCAGGGTGGAAACAGAAGCTGGAGCACCAAAGGTATACAAGTAGTTAAAACTATAGTACTTAACGAGATCACTCAGCCAAAGCACCATTTTTAAAGAGAAATTGGGGGGCGGGCACCCGGGTGGTGCAGTTGGTTGAGAATCCAACTCTTGATTTTGGCCCAGGTCCTGATCTCAGGGCATGAGATCAAGCCCCTTGTGGGGCTCTATGCTCAATGGGGAGTCTGTTTGAAATTCTCTCTCCCCCTCTTCCTTGGTCCACCCCTCAGCTCACGCACAGTCATGCTCTAAGATAAGTAAATCTTAAAAAATGAAAAAAAAAAGGAAATTGCTTCTCAATGAGTTTCTCTTGTCCTTGGTATTTCTTTTATCATCATTATCTACCTAATCTTATTTTAGGATTTAATGGTACCAAGAGCTAATTCCAATCTCATGTATCTGGGAAGAGAAAGGAAACAGAGCTTGGATTCTGTCTCTGCTAGAGGAACATTGCTAGGGACCTCAGAAAGAAAAGGTGAAACAGTGGCACTAAGTACAGTGTTTTTTGTTTTTTTTTATTCCCATTCTGTTTCTCTATTCCCTAATTCTCTTGTATGTGTATATGCATACAAAGCTAAGGCATGCTTGTGATATCTGTGGAAAATACAAAAAAATAAAGAAAACTCTAATCTCCCTCTGCATCCTTCATCTGAAGTAATCAATGAACTCTAACAACATATGATTCCACAACAGTCAGCAGAGTGTACAGGGGGCCCCTGAGGACAGAAGTTATACATGGAGTTTTGACTTTTGGGGGGGTGGCACCCCTAAGCCAGGGTTATTCCAGGGCCAACTGTACATTTTTAATCTAAAATAACATAATCAAGGAAGACACTGGGAAGATGGCAGAGTAGGAGGACCCTGAGCTCACCTTGTCCCATAGACACAACTAGAAAACCTTCACATCAGCATAAAAACCTGAAAAACAACCGGGAGACTGGCAGAACTAAAGGTAGAGAGGAGGTCATAGAGAGGAAGAGATGAGGTTTGGGAGTGAAATGGACCTTGACTACGTGCCACTGGGAGGGAGCTGGGTCATGGAGAAGGGCGAGAAACAGACTACCACACCAGGGGGCCCACAAGGGGAAGACCAATCCCTATAACATTCGGCTTTGAAAGTGAAAGGGGCCAAATTTCCTGAGTTCTTACAGCCAGAGGGACTTAAGGCCTAGAATTTTAAAAATCTGTGGGCTAATTTGGATAAATGTCTGTTCATGTCTTCTGCCCATTTTTTAATTGGGTTATTTGTTGGGTGCTGAGTTGTATAAGTTCTTTAATATATTTTGGATTCTAACCCTTTATCAGGTATGTCATTAGGCAATACCTTCTCCTATTCAATAGGTTGCCTTTTAGTTTGTCAATTGTTTCCTTTGTTGTACAGAAGGTTTTTATTTTGATGTAGTTCCTGTAGTTTAATTTTCCTCCTATTTCCTTTGTCTCAGGAGACATTTTGAGAAAAATGTTGCTAGGGCCCCTATCAGAAATTACTGCCTGTGCTCTGTTCTAGGATTTTTATGGCTTCAGGTCTCACACTCAGGTCTTTCATCCATTTTGAGCTTATTTTGTTGTATGGTGAAAGTGGTCCAGCATCATTGTTTTGCATGTAGCTGTCCAGTTTCCCCAACACCATTTGCTGAGATGGTCTTTTGCCCATTGTATATTCTTTCCTCCTTTGTTGAAGATAAATTGACCATATAGTTGGGGGTTCATTTCTGGGTCTTCTATTCTCTTCTATTGATGTACCTATTTTTATGTGAATTCCTCAAAAGGGTAAAAATAAGTTGAACTATCCTACAATCCAACAATCACACTACTAGGTATTTACCACAAAAAATATAAAAACACTAATTGCAAGGGATACCTATACCCCTATGTTTATTGTAGCATTATTTACAATTGCCAAATTATGGAAGCAGCCCAAGTACCCATCAATTAATGAATGGATAAAGAAGATGTGGTACATACTACACAATGGAATATTACTCAGCCATAAAAAAGAATGAAACCTTGCACTTTACAAGAACATGGATGGAGCTAGAAAGTATTATACAAAATGAAACAAGTTAAAGACAAATACCCTATGATTTCGCTCCTATGTTGAATTTAAGAAACAAAAGAACAACAAAAAAAAGACAAACCAAGAAACAGACTCTTAACTATAGAGAACAGTTACCAGAGGAGAGGTGGGTGGGAATTAAGGAGGGAACTTGTTGTGATGAGTACCAGGTGTTGTATGAAAGTGTTGAATCAGTATACTGTATACCTCAAACTAATAGCACACCATATGTTAAGTAACTGGAATTTAAATTAAAACTTAAAAACCCTGGGGCACCTGGGTATCTCCGTCGGTTAAGTGTCTGCCTTCAGCTCAGGCCAAGATCCCAGGACCCTGGGATCAAGCCCCATGTGGGGCTCCTCACTCAGTGGGGAATCTGCTTCTCTCTCTCTCTCTCGCTCTGTCTGCCAATCCCCTTGCTCTTATTCTCTCTCTCTCTCTCTCTCTCAAATATAAGATATTAAACAAAAAACCTTAAAAACCCAATTTGTTGTATTGGGTACATTGCTAGATACAGAGATGTGTGCATAAGACTGACAATATCCTTAAGGAGTTTACAGTCTAGAAAGGGAAACAAAATCTATTGTGATTGCCTACTTAAGTACAATGTATATGGCCAAGTGCAAGGCCAGGGCAGGGAGGTAATTGAAGACAAGCCAAAGAAAATTCCATTATCTCTGTTGTGGCCAAAGCATGGCACTATGACATCCTGCATTTAAGCATCTTGCCTTTAAAGTTTGCCTTTTGTTCACTTATCCATGTAATAGTTACTAGGGCAGATCACATCACATGCATTTGTGATTTAAACAGACAACCCTCTTAACCCCCAAAGACTTAGATGACTCAAACCCAACTTCACTTCAAATGTTGTCCTCTCCTGCTCTATTTCATTACTGTCCTAAGCCTTGTCACCCTTGCAACTTCTAGTTTTAATTATTGAGTCTTCAATCATTGTCTATTAAAATCAGGCCTTATGCCTCTATTTCAATTAGGAATAGAAAATGCAGGAAGACTACAAATGTAGGAGCCATTTGCACAGAGTAAATATTTGGTATCCAGGATTAACCTGAGACAAAATGGCAAAGCAGGCAAACTATGGTCTCTGAATACATCATCCTCCTTTCTGTCCTTTTCAGCAAGACTTCTCAGTGCTGTACTAAACACTGTCCCAAGATATTAGTGGTGTAATTCTGATCAAGGTGTTATTGTTTTGGGGCGCCTTGGTGACTCAGTCAGTTAGCCCTTGGTTTTGGCTCATGTCATGATCTCAGGGTTGTGAGATTAAGCCCGGCCTCAGGCTCTGCACTCAACGGGAAGTCTGCATTTCTCCCTCCCTACCTCCCACTCCCTCTGCTCATCCCCGACCCCACTCATGGTCTTTCTCTAAAATAAATAAATCTAAACACTATAGACTGCCAGGGGATGGAGCGAGATGGCGGAGGAGTAGGAGACCTGGATTTCGTCTGGTCTCAGGAATTCAGCTGGATAGGGATCAGACCATTCTGAACACCTACGAACTCAACAGGAGATCGAAGAAAAGAATAGCAACAACACTCTGAACAGAAAAACAACCACTTTCTGGAAGGTAGGACGTGCAGAGAAGTGAATCCAAGGCGATATTCGGGAGGATAGACAGCGGGGGAAGGGACCTCTGTCAGCCACTTCTGGCAGGTGATAGAGCAGCAGAGCACAAAATCGGAACTTTTAGAAGTCGGCTCCACTGAGGGACGTCGCTCCAGTGGCTAAGTGGGGGGTGGAACCCTCACAGGACAGTGTGGTCTCAGGACCCTCGGGGTTACAGGAAGACTGGGGATGCCTGAGTGTGGCAGAGTTCCCAGGTATCGGAGCAGGGAAGCCAGCTGCAGAGACGGAGCTGAGGTGCGGGCTCTCAACTCGGGTTTGCCATAAACCGTGATCCGCGGCACAGTCGGGCCACTGCTCCTTCAGCAGGGTCCCAACAAGTGGCAAATCCAGGGAGATCCCCCTTCCTGCCCCAGGAGGAGTGGCACAGGAGCATAGCGCAGGGATCTGCTGGGTTTGGAGACTCCACACGGGGTCAGGTGCCAGAGATAGAAACGCTCGGTCACAGGCCAAGTGAGCACAGAGTGCGGCCAGAGACCAGGGAGATGGGAGTGACTGACTGCTTTTCTCTGGGGGGCGCACTGAGGAGTATGGCCCCGAGTTCCCAGCTTCTCCCGGGCAGAGATTAGGAGGCTGCCATTTTCACTGTCGTCCTCCAAAGCTCTATGGAAAGCTTGCAGGGAACAAAAGCTCCCAAGACCAAACCCGAGAGGATTACTTAGCCGGGACCGGCAAGAGCGGGGCAATTCCACCTCAGGCAAAGAGATTTGGGAACCACGGCAACAGGCCCCTCCCCTAGAAGATCAGCAAGAACCACCAGACAAGACCAAGTTTATCGATCAATGAGAATGGCAGAACTCCAGCACTAGGGGAAAACTGCACATAGAATCCATGGCTTTTTTACCATGATTATTTAGACATTCAAAGTTAAAATTGTCTTTTTATTTTTTGAAATTTTTTCCCTTTTTCAACCAACTTATCAATCCTTTTAAAAAACATTTTTATTTTTCATTTTTAGAG
>NW_027397073.1:53708291-53796212 GCF_003265705.2 Callorhinus ursinus
AAATCTCTAGTGTATGGCTTTGTTCTAGTCTCCTGCCTGATCACGTTCTCTCCCTTTTTTTCTTTTTTTAAAAATGCTCTTCTTTTTTTTTCAAACAACTTATCTTATCAATTCCTCTTTAAAATTTTATAATTTTCATCTTTACAGTCATATTCCATCCCTTCATTGTATCAACCCTTATTTTTGTACATATATAAGTTTTTCTTTCTTTAAAATTTAGGGAGGCGCTTTCTTCTAACAGATGAAAATACATCCAAAATCTAGTGTGTGGCACTGATCTATGCACCAGCCTGATCATATTTAATCATAATCTGTTTTGTTCTGTTTTTGTTTGTTTTTATCTTTTTCTTTTTCTTTCTTTCCCGTTCTTTTCCCCCAGCTTCAGACCTTTCCTGATTTGTTTACAGTGTATTTTCTGAGGACATTGTTATCCTGTTAGCATTTTGTTCTCTCATTCATCTATTCTCCTCTATACAAAATGACAAGACAGAAAAAAATCACCTCAATAAAAAGAACAAGAGGCAGTACCGACTGTCAGGGACCTACTCAATACGGACATTAGTACGATGTTGGACCTAGAGTTCAGAATCATGATTTTAAAGATACTAGCTGGGCTTTAAAAAAGCATGGAAGTTATTAGAGAAACACTTTCTGGAGAAATAAAAGAACAAAAATATAACCAAGTCTGAATCAAAAAAGGCTATTAATGAGGTGCAATAAAAAATGGGGGCACTAACTGCTAGGATAAATGAGGCAGAAGAGAGAATCAGCGATATAGAAGACCAAATGATGGAAAATAAAGAAGCTGAGAAAAAGAGATAAACAACTACTGGATGACGAGGGCAGAATTTGAGAGATAAGCAATACCATAAGACGAAACAACATTAGAATAATTGGGATCCCAGAAGAAGAAGAAAGAGAGAGAGGGGCAGAAGGTATATTGGAGCAAATTGTAGCAGAGAACTTCTCTAATTTGGGGAAAGAAACAGGCATCAAATCGAGGAGGCACAGAGAACACCTCTCAAAAATCAATAAAAATAGGTCAACACACCAACATCTAATAGTAAAACTTACGAGTCTTAGAGACAAAGAGAAAATCCTGAAAGCAGCTCGGGAGAAGAGATCTGTAACCTATAATGGTAGAAACATTAGATTGGCAACACACCTATCCACAGAGACCTGGCAGGCCAGAAAGGACTGGCATGATACCTTCAGAGCACTAAACGAGAAAAATATGCAGCCAAGAATACTATATCCAGCTAGGCTATCATTGAAAATAGAAGGAGAGATAAAAAGCTTCCAGGACAAACAAAAACTAAAGGATTTTGCAAACACAAAACCAGCCCTAAAAGAAATCCTGAAAGGGGTCCTCTAAGCAAAGAGAGTGCCTAAAAGCAACATAGACGAGAAAGGAACAGAGACAACATACAGTAACAGTCACCTTATAGGCAATACAATGGCACTAAATTCATATCTTTCAATAGTTACCCTGAATATAAATGGGCTAAATGCCCCAATCAAAAGACACAGGCTATCAGATTGGATTAAAAAAACAAGACCCATCAATATGCTGTCTGCAAGAGACTCAATTTAGAACCAAAGGCACCCCCACATTGAAAGTGAGGGGGTGGAAAACCATTTACCATGCTAATGGACACCAAAAGAAAGCTGGGGTGGCAATCCTTATATCAGACATTAGAGTTTAAACCAAAGACTGTAACACGAGACGAGGAAGGACACTATATCCTACTTAAAGGGTCTATTCAACAAGAAGATCTAACAATTGTAAATATCTATGCCCCTAACATGGGAGCAGCCAATTATATAAGGTAGTTAATAACAAAAGCAAAGAAACACATTGACAGCAATAAAATAGTGGGGGACATTAACATCCCCCTCACTGAAATGGACAGATCATCTAAGCAAAAGATCAACAAGGAAATAAAGACTTTAAATGACACACTGGAACAAATGGACTTCACAGACATATTCAGAACACTCCATCCCAAAGCAATGGCATACACATTCTTCTCTAGTGCCCATGGAACATTCTCCAGAATAGATCACATCCTAGGTCACAAATCAGGTCTCAACCAGTACCAAAAGACTGGGATCATTCCCTGCATATTTTGAGACCACAATGCTTTGAAACTAGAACTCAATCACAAGAGGAAGGTCGGAAAGAATTCAAATCCATGGAAGCTAAAGAGCATCTTACTAAAGATGAATGGGTCAACCAAGAAATTAAAGAAGAATTAAAAAAAATTCACGGAAACCAATGAAAATGAAAACACAACTGTTCAAAATCTTTGGGATGCAGCCACGGCAGTCCTAAGAGGAAAGTATATAGCAATACAAGCCTTTCTCAAGAAACAAGAAAGGTCTCAAATACACAACCTAACCCTACACCTAAAGGAGCTAGAGAAAATACAGCAAATAAAGCCTAAACCCAGCAGGAGAAGAGAAATAATAAAGATCAGAGCAGAAATCAATGAAATAGAAACCAAAAGAACAGTAGAACAGATCAACGAAACTAGGAGCAGGTTCTTTGAAAGAATTAACAAGATGGATAAACCCCTGGCCAGACTTATCAAAAAGAAAAGAGAAAGGACCCAAATCAACAAAATCATGAAGAGGAGAGATCACAACCAACACCAAAGAAATACAAACAATTATAAGAACATATTATGAGCAACTACATGCCAGCTAATTAGATAAACTGGAGGATATGGATGCATTCCTAGAGATTTTTTATCAACTTACCAAAACTGAACCAGGAAGAAATAGAAAACCTGAACAGACCTATAACCACTAAGCAAATTGAAGCAGTCATCAAAACTCTCACAACAAACAAGAGCCCATGGCCAGATGGCTTCCCAGGGGAATTCTACCAAACATTTAAAAAAGACTTAATACCTATTCTTCTGAAGCTGTTCCAAAAAATAGAAATGGAAGGAAAACTTCCAAACTTGTTTTATGAGGTCACCATTACCTGGATCCCCAAACCAGACAAAAAGCCCATCAAAAAGGAGAATTACAGACCAATATCCTTGATGAACATGGATGCAAAAATTCTCACCAAAATTCTAGCCAATAGGATTCAACAGTACATTAAAAGGATTATTCACCATGACCAAGTGGGATTTATCCCTGGGCTGCAAGGTTGGTTCAACATCCGAAAATCAATCAACGTGATACAATATATTAACAAAAGAACAAGAATCATATGATCCTCTCAGTAGATGCAGAAAAAGCATTTGACAAAGTACAGCATCATTTCTTGATCAAAAGAGTATAGGGATAGAGGGTACATACCTCAATATCATAAAAGCCATCTAGGAAAAACCTACAGCGAATATCATTCTCAATGGGGAAAAACAGAGCTTTCCCCCTAAGTTCAGGAACACGGCAGGGATGTCTACTATCACATAGTGCTATTCAACATAGTATTAGAAGTCCTAGCCACAGCAGACAACAAAAAGAAATAAAAGGCATCCAAATTGGCAAAGAAGAAGTCAAACTCTCTCTTTGCAGATGATATGATACTGTATGTGGAAAACCCAAAAGACTCCACCCCAAAACTGCTAGAACTCAGACAGGAATTCAGTAAAGTGGCAGGATATAAAATCAATGCACAGAAATCAGTGGCATTCCTATACACCAACAAGACAGAAGAGAGAAATTAAGGAGTCGATCCCATTTACAATTTAACCCAAAATCATAAAATACTTAGGAATAAATCTAACTAAAGAGGCAAAGAATCTGTACTCAGAAAACTATAAAATACTCATGAAAGAAATTGAGGAAGACACAAAGAAATGGAAAAACGTTCCATGTTCATGGGTTGAAAGAACAAATATTGTGAAGATGTCACTGCTACCTAGAGCAATCTACACATTCAATGCAATCCCCATCAAAATACCATCCACTTTTTAAAAAATTTTTATTGTTATGTTAATCACCATACATTACATCATTAGTTCTTGATGTAGTGTTCCATGATTCATTGTTTGTGCATAACACCCAGTGCTCCACGTGGAATGCACCCTCTTTAATAGCCATCACCAGACTAACCCATCCCCCCCCTCAAAATACCATCCACTTTTTTCAAAGAAATGGAATAATCCTAAAATTTGTATGGAACCAGAAGAGACCCCGAATAGCCAGAGGAATGTTGAAAAAGAAAAGCAAAGTTGGTGGCATCACAATTCCGGACTTCAGCTCTATTACAAAGCTGTCATCATCAAGACAGTATGGTACTGGCAAAAAAACAGACACATAGATTAATGGAACAGAACAGAGAGCCCTGAAATGGACCCTCAACTCTTTGGCGAACTCATCTTTGACAAAGCAGGAAAGAATGTCCAGTGGCAAAAAGACAGTCTCCTCAACAAATGGTTTTGGGAAAATTGGATAGCCACATACAGAGGAATGAAACTGGACCATTTCCTTACACCACACACAAAAATAGACTCCAAATGGTTGAAAGACCTCAATGTGAGACAGGAGTCCATCAAAATCCTAAAGGAGAACGCAGGCAGCAACCTCTTTGACCTCAGCTGCAGCAACTTCTTCCTAGAAACATTGCCAAAGGGAAGGGAAGCAAGGGCAAAAATGAACTATTGGGATTTCATCAAGATAAAAAGCTTTTGCACAGCAAAGAAACAGTCCACAAAACCAAAAGACAACCGACAGAATGGGAGAAGATATATGAATATTATAGCCAAAATCTATAAAGAACTTCTCAAACTCAACACCCAAAGAATAAATAATCCAATCATGAAATGGGCAGAAGACATGAACAGACATTTTTCCAAGGAGACATCCAAACGGCCAATAGACATGAAAAAGTGCTCAATATCACTCGGCATCAGGGAAATCCAAATCAAAACCTCGATGAGATACCACCTCACACCCGTCAGAATGGCTAAAATTAACAAGTCAGGAAACGCCAGATGTTGGTGGGGACGTGGAGAAAGGGGAAGCCTCCTACACTGTTGGTGGGAATGCAAGCTGGTGCAACCCCTCTGGAAAACAGTATGGAGGTTTCTCAAAAAGTTGAAAATAGAGCTACCGTACGATCCAGCAATTGCAGTAGTGGGTATTTACCACAAAGATACAAATGTAGGGATCCGAAAGGGTACGTGCACCCCGATGTTTATAGCAGCAACGTCCACAATAGCCAAACTGTGGAAAGAGCCAAGATGAATGACAGATGAATGGATAAGGAAGAAGTGGTACACACACACACACACACACACACACACACACAATGGAATATTATGCAGTCATCAAAAGGAATGAGAGCTTGCCATTTGCAACGATGTGGCTGGAACTGGAGGGTGTTTTGCTGAGTGAAATAAGTCAATCAGAGAAAGACATGTATCATATGACCTCACTGATATGAGGAATTCTTAATCTCAGGAAACAAACTGAGCGTTGCTGGAGTGGGGGGTGGTGGGATGGATGGGGTGGCTGGGTGATAGACATTGGGGAGGGTATGTGCTATGGTGAGTGCTGTGAATTGTGCAAGACAGTTGAATCACAGATATGTACCTCTGAAACAAATAATGCAATATATGTTAAGAAAAAAAAAGAAAATAGCAGGAGGGGAAGAATGAAGGGGGGGAAATCGGAGGGGTAGAAGAACCATGAAAGACGTTGGACTCTGAAAAACAAACTGAGGGTTCTAGAGGGGAGGGCAGTTGGGGGGATGGGTTAGCCTGGTGGTGGGTAATAAATAGGGCACGTTCTGCATGGAGCACTAGCTGGTAGGCACAAACAACGAATCACAGAATACTACATCAAAAACTAATGATGTAATGTATTATAATTAACAATAAAAAATTAAAAATAAAAAAAGTGCTGTTTTAATTTCTTATCATGATGGAGGATATTTTAACCTGAAATAATTCATCTTTCTAAAGAGATTATTAAGACCAGGTTGATGCTCTCAGGTACAGAAAATAATCTCTTCCTTTAAAGCAGAATACAGCACACATTTCTATCAGTAGTCCAAGTTGTACATCAGCAATATACTAAAAGACCATGTTATTTCAGTGTATTTAATAAACAATGTTATGAGATGGGGGTAGACATAGTTTAAGAGAAATAATATATGGTTTCTTTCTTGAGTTTAAGCTTAGTAGGCCACATGGCATATACAATCAGACATGACATAGCTAACATTAAGTATTAATATTTACATAACACAGATGTAAATTCATACAAATACTTCCTAAACTCTACTTCATTTAACAAGCCTTTATCACATATCTACCACTTACTACACGCTATGGAAGGCAGTAGCTATGGAGAGCCAAGGTCTGACCTTGTAAGAGATTCAGTTGGGTCATCAGAAGGTACAAATATTCAATAAAGATTTACAGGAAGGAGTTCAAAATAGTATGTGCTGGAGATACAAGTAGGGTATAAAGAGGATTAGGAGGGTCTTCTACCCCACACTGGATGTACTTGTTGGTGGTGATTTGTGCCAACATGAAGGAAAACTTCAGGAGCTGCTAAAGCAGAGTCTTAAAGAAACAGGAGGTCAGAGGGAGGGGGAGGCAGAGGAAAACATCAGAAAAGGTACAGGTCAAAGAAAGAACAAATATATAAAGTACAGAAATAACACCTACAACTGTGTATGGCTAGAGTACAGGGAGTGTGTGGGAGATGGTTAAAAAAGAATTTAAAGTCAGGTCGCAGGCCATGCCAAAGAGTTTGGGCTTTATCCTCTTTAGCATAGACCATAGGGAGCTGCTGAAAAAGCTTAATTGGGAGAAAGGTATATTTGAATTTCAGCAAGATCACTCTAATCATAGCGTTAACTGATTATAGAGAAAGAGAAAATAAAATGGCTCCAGCAATAACCTAAGGGTAAAGGATGAAGGCCTAACTAAAGCAGGAACTAAAGGCAGAGTTAATTAACAGGAAAGCCTAGTTCAGAAGCAGAATCAACAGAAAATAGAGATGTACTGATGGAGCAATGGAGGTGAGAAAATAAGGTGAGGAAGTGGGAGGAATTCAAGCAGATTTCTGGAGTTCTAACTTGGGTGCAAAAGAGAATCCAAATATTAAATGTTAACTAGGCATCTATTGCATCCTCTGCTTGTACACAGTGCCCCCCTCTGGGCAGCATTGCCCCTCATGGCACGGACACAGGCACAAACGCATACCCATCATTCTCCTTCTGTTCCTTTCATGTATCTTCTCCCTTTTAGGGTATTCTCCCGTATTATGCTTTTTTCTTCAATTTGTCTCCCATCACTCTGCTCATCTAAAGGACAGATCCTCCCTAGATCTGCGTTTCTTACATGTCTGGAGAGAACAGAGGCCAGTATAAATACTTGACTTAATATTTAAATAAATGATATTTATCTTCTCACAAAGATCAAGTTTGTGAGAAAAGTATTTTTCCTTGGGATGTAGTGAAGGAAGGCAGTAATTGGACTTCCTAAAAAATAATAAAAAGAACCAGAAAATATTTAACAATGTAATTCAAGAATATTGAAAGAAAATATATTCTACTCTATAGGTTCAAAGAGCACATTGTTTTCTAAGAAAATAACTCAAGAAAATAGTCAACCCAAGACATAACGTAATAGTTACTTCACTGTAAAAATAGAAAAGAATATTTGGGAAGATAGGCAAGAAAGCATATTAAAGGAAAAAATGAGGTGGCTGGTCACTGGCTACTTCAGATCATAGTAGAATGATGGAACAATGCTTGCAAAATTCATTAAACACATACGTACACACGAAAAAGAAAATAGGTTTATACGCTGCCAAGTAGCATGTGGGTAAAAAAACAAAAAAAAAAACAAAAAAAAAAAACAGAGCAGTATGGTGTTTTTTTGTTTGTTTTTGTTTTTGTTTTTTTTTTAAAGATTTGAGAAAGAGCATGCACATGTGCTCATGCATGGGGTGGGGGGAGGGCACAGAGGGAGAGGGATAAGCAGACTCCTCCCTCAGCCCGGAGCCCAGTGTGGAGCTTGATCCCACGACCCGGAGGTGAGGACCTGAGCTGAAGTCAGACTCAACGGACTGAGCCACTCAGGCACTCCCATTCCGGTATGTTTTATTAAGCAAAAATATTTAGTAATATCTTTCCATGAACATTTATAATCAAAACTATTAGAACCATCCAAGAGATGAATGGAAAAAGTACAACCAATGATTACCAATGGGCATTAGATCTATTCAACCATAAGGCTAAAATGAATTCTGGATTATAGTAATGGAATAGAATGCAAATACTGTCACAAAAACTCAAAGAGGAAGGTAAAAAGTGGTCTAAAAACTCTGTCTAAAGATTCTCATTTTCTTTCCTTTAGACCTCAGGGATACCACAGATCATTTAAATTGAACAACGGTAGCTTTAAGTGTTTTTACCAGTAAAAAGGTAAATGTTAATGAACCAAAAAAAAAATAGAAAATACAGTGAATTCCACATTGATCATATTAGGGAGTTAAAAATACTGCTTAATGTGATATAATTATGAGTAATTTGTAAATCTGTAGTTTAACTACTGGATCGGTAATAAAAAATAGATCACTTTAGTAATAAAAAAAAACTGATCAGAAAAGGTTGAAATATCACTTTTTTTCTTCCAGGAATGGAGGATCTAATGCTTTGCAAACAATTTATGCATAGTTCACAAAAAAGAAATTTGATTCACATAATTTGGGGAGAAAAATCCAGAAATTAAATAGTGTTTGGGTGCTCCTTGACTATGAGTTCATATTTCTCTTTTGTCAGATACAATTTTGTCAGTGTACTCTAACATTTCCCGCTGGTCAAAGAGTCCGAAACATGTTTTTTTTTTTTAAAGAAACGTAAATAGATACTGATAAGGAACCAAATGAAGTTACAGTATAGTATTCTAAGGTCAATATCAGCATTTGGGTTAAGTGGATTAAATTAGTCTGAAAACTTAAATCTTGTCAATACTTTCACCCCATTTGAGCTTCATCAAGACATTTTATTGCTGGCATTCAGTCAGAGGTTAGTCAACCAAACATATCATAAATTCAGTATTTGCTCAGGACCCTTCCACTACAGTATACTGTGCTAGGAGCCAGTTGTCTCCTTTGTGATACGTAGATTTTGGTATTCAAAACTGAAACCAACCAACATTAGACCAAAGCTTCATTCTTCTTTCTTAAGCAAATGGTTTTCTAAGCATTATTTATAAGGGTCCCCAAGGTCAATTTAATTCAACATTAAACAACATTACAATTAAAAAAATGTTGTTTTATTGTCTTCATCATAAGCCTTGGGCATCACACCTAGTCTCAACATGCCATGAGGACAGGGTTAGTGAATCTTCATGCCCACCCCAGCACTGAGCACAGCACCTGGCATGAAATGAAATCTCAGCATGTATGTGTGCAAAGGCCTATACTGAATAAGCAGGAACAGGATAAAATCCTTTAAATTATGACTTGAGAGTTGAATTTATCATACAGAATATATGCTTTCTTCAAAAAGCAAATCCTGATTTCTAGTTAGTATTTAAGGCCATCCATAAGGCCCATTGCTTATAATTATACAAAGGCAAATTTTTATCAGTTTAAACTCATCATTTATAAATGTTAATATATAGAAATTTGGCAGACATGGGTAGTTTTAGTTTATAATACTCTTATATTTGATATATCTATGTAAAAAGGAAAATCTGTAGATTCTAAAATAAGAAAAACCTTTCAGAAGAGTAGGAAAACAAACTGAAAACATTGGATCATATTTGATCATAAAATATATCAAATAGCTACCTAAAATTATCATAAGCATAAATAACAGTTGGCATATATAATGGCATTATTTCAAATACTGTATGCAATTCAAGGCAATAACCAGCTGTTAATGTCATTGTACTCTCCTATATAACTTACTAAAATTATTTTTTAGTATATCCAGTAATTACTTCTGGCACATACTCCAGTTCTGTAACTTCTCTTCTATCTCGAGAGCTTTCAATCTGATTACATTTTCCATGATGTAAAAACCACAACTCCCTCACTGGAATCCACATAGAAATGGCCAATTTCTGTGTCTTTTCTCCTTCCACTTTATCTCACATAGCCTTATACTGTTATAAATGGTCATCTGAATTTCAGTGAAACCAAAGTGATGTATCTTTACCACAATCTCAGTTGATAGGAATTCTACTGTTCCTATTTGAGAACAGTGATCTTTGTCATTTCTTATGAAGGAATACCCATTGATTTAGGAAATATTAGTTTTAGCCAAGATATAACTAGTGTCAACAAGAAACTTTCTCAGACAGAAGAATAAATGGTTGTCTTAAAATGACAGTCCTAAAACAAAGTCAGGATTTATTTGAAGAAAGATTCTGAGCACTTGGCCAGTGATTCTTAGTTGGCTATATTTCTCTCCTTTAATCCTAGAGGTGAAACAAATTTTATTTAACAGATTCATTAAACATGTATTGGAAACAAAGCAGCACCCTAGATTTTCAAGTGTTTGGAATTTGGCATTGTGCATTGGGGCACGATAAGATTAATCCACAACCATCCAGAGCACAATTAATATGTAATTTCCTTGGCAATGGTTATCTAGATAACTCATTTGGAATGAGTAAGACTTTGCCAGAGGCTTCTGATTCCATAAATTCTGACTCCATCTAGTGAATCAAGGGGAGAACTGTTCCCTTCCTAACATAAGGGATCTTTGAAGGTCTGGACTTTGCCATGGAATCCAGGCATGTTCAGGATTTCAAAGGAATTTATTTGTTATCCCTTTGCCATTCACACACATGCACAGACACGCAAAGATTCTGGCATGATGGCTGCATTTGTAGATGATGCTCCCTCCACATCTGAATACAGAAGAGGCTTAAAAAAAAAAAGGTGAATGATACATTCTGCTTTTTGCAGTTGGAGAGAGTATTTACTACCATTCTAGTCATTAAGAAAAATCAAGTTCAGAATAGAAATTAACTGGCATATTACCCTAAGTTCATTATTTCTAGACTCTGAGCTAATTTTTCTTATGCAAAGGTATTGCTTGAAAATGTCTATTTATAAAAGCTCTAAAACCTTTAGTCATTAGCCACCTTTTTCTTGTTTAAGAAAAAATGAAGCCTATTTCATTCTCATGGAGCTTGGTGTAATAAACATTTCTTTCTGAAGGATAAGTTCATTCAAGAGATTACATTCCTTAGAATTTTTAAGTTAACTTCATTTTCAATCACTTAAAAATTATCTTACATTGTCCTTATATTGTCACATATATATTGCTTTCTTATAAAATATAGTATAACCCACACACTGAGGTATTAATGAATATAATGATTCCCTTTGAAAGGATATCAAGAAAATATTCTTTATAGAACTCATGAGGGAGCAGAAAACAGGTAATCTCCTACACTGTTGGTGGGAGTGGATGTTAGTATAGCCTTTTTGGAAGGCAACCTGGCTGTATCAAAATTTAAGGAGTATATATGCTCTGATCCAACAATTCTACAGTTTGGAGTTCATCATCCATTATGGAGGCACAAAACGATGACATAATGATATATGCACAATATATGAAAATATGTTAGTGCATTAATACTAAGAATATAATTCCTTAACTTTTATGAGCATGAACTTAAAGAAGATCACTAAATTAAATCCCTATTACAGAATAACAAAGCAGTTAAATATAATGAAGTACAGCTACATTTACTGACAGGGAAAGATACTCAAGATATGTTGTTCAATGAAGAATCTAGGGCCAAGTTACCAAATAAAATATTCAGCATGATCTCATTTATGTAAAAACTAAGACTATCAATTTACCTGCCTATTTATGTGTTTGTGTATGTTAGAACTAAGGATACTACAAACTATGGTTATCTGTAGTGAAGACAGTAGAATGAGGAGGAATGGGAAATGTGGAGGCCAGGAAAGAGGTAAGAACAGGAACTTTCATATTTTACATTTTGTATTTCACATTTAGCCTTTTGTATTGCTTCAATGTTTTAAAATAAACATGGATTCTGTATCCCTTCAAAGTTTAAAGGGCAAATTCATAGGAACAATGCAATAAACTAACTTTCTAGTCACAAAATCATACAGTTATAATTCAACATAAACATCTATGAAGTATGCTGAGGAAATAGAATTAACACCCAAACTGAAAAGAGTGGTAGTCCTAGAGTATTGGTAAGTTAGTCTGACACCTTGAGATAGGAATCAACAGTTACTTTCTACGAATCTACAGTCTGAGCTTTATTTCAAGAAAAAAAGCAAAATTAAACAAAAGCGGATCCTCATGTACTTGTGGGCTTAGGAGGAGGTGAGGAAGCAGTCTGCACAATATGGAAGCACCTAAAAGTCTACATAATAAGCATTCTCTAATAGACAGCTAGTATCCTGTCTTCTCGGGTTCAAATTAAACAATTTAAAGCTCACATCTTTCCATTTTTTTTAAAGATTTTATTTATTTATTTGACAGAGAGAGACACAGCGAGAGAGGGAACACAAGCAGGGGGAGCGGGAGAGGGAGAAGCAGGCTTTCTGCCGAGCAGGGAGCCTGATGCGGGACTCGATCCTAGGACCCTGGGATCATGACCTGAGCCAAAGGCAGATGCTTAACAACTGAGCCACCCAGGCACCCCTAATCTTTCCATTTTTATTTCCTACTCTTCCCAAAGACAGACCCTTTCTCCTCACAGCTTGGTTGTCTCACAATTCCATCAACAGCAGGCTGTTCTTACCATGTACCTCCGCATTTAATGTGCTTGGGTTACATCTTCAGTCCCTTTTCTGAGAGTTCTTGACAACTCCACTCCCACAATTTCCCTTCCAGGGGGTGGGTCCCTGATTTTATATTCATAGCATGTGATCTCCCATCCTGTGTCATCACATTTTTTGAACTGAGTCCACCCTCTACCATCATTTAAATCAATTATATCCTCTCTGAAGAATTTCACCAAGATACCAATAGCCTCCAACACCAAATCAATTACTAGCTGTTCTTGGAGCTGGTATCATGCAAAATCAGGAGCCATGGAAGCCCTTGGGGCTATTTGTGCTAATTAATACACAGGAGATTCAGACTGCAAGCACTTAGAAGCAGAAGAACCAAATGAGGACAGTGAGAACAAGAGTGGAGGGAGAAGAACAGAGAAGAGGGGACAAACACAGCTACTTTCTTCCCAAGGGCTTTTTAGTTGCACCTTGAGAAAACCCAACAGTTCTTCATCTCCTTTGGTTCTACTGCCTACCACCATAATTTTAATAAATACATTGTTAGTGAAGCCAACATGACAGGGTCTTGTCTTAGATAGCTGATATCAATTCTAAATCTACCCATCTTTCAATTATTTCTTGAATCACATGAAAGGATAAGAACACAGTTCCAATTTACAGATTATTCCTTCCCTGAATATACCACACAGTCTGTGCCTTACAAGTAAGCCTACATGGGATCAACGTCCACCTGTGATGCAATGACATTGATAGCCTATGAGTAACTAAATTGAAACCTTCTTTAGAGCAGAGGTAAACTGTTCCATTTCTTCAATACTTTCTGTATATTGACCACTCAGTAGGTATTTGATAAATAGGTTAACTAAGTTGCTGAGCCTATGTTCCAAAAATATAACTGAAGCTCACTCAACTTCAAAATTAAGGCATATATTCTACAATTGAGAGGTAATAAAAATATTTAAATGAAGGAAGAGGTCTCTAAAGAAATGTTTTATACTAGAAAATGGCAATCAATTTTGAAAAAATGGTTAAGCCAATATACACTGCTTAAACATTCAGAGTGAAAGTACATGTGATAAGCACCAATTTCATGTTCAAAACCCAGATGCAATCTCATGGAAGAAGAATGCAAATAAAATATTGCTGTTGGTGTGTTATAACCCTTATATACAAATATTCTTCCAGGAATAGAATGAATAAGATTTTTTTAAGTAAAATTACATTCATGAGTATTAAAAGGAGTTGTAGTCAAGTGGATAATACAATGCATCCCAAATATATAGTCCTTGAGGATTTTCCAAATCCATTACAAAATAAAAGGGATACAGTTTCATTTTGAAAATTATTCTTGTTCTAGTTTTCATTAAAACTTAATAACTAACCCTTCAAAATTACAATGACTTTTAAAAGCCTGACAATTCAGCAAGCTCAATAGAAGCACAAGCATTTGCTTTGACTGGAGAAAGTAAGTCTACCAACAGAGTGCAAATGGAGGGTAAAGAGTAATAAAAGTAAGATGTATATTAACCTATCTCCATTTTTTTCTTCTTCTCCCAAACCATTCCTTCTTTCCATTACTAAAGATGTATGTGCAGTTTGATCACTTTATAAATCTGCTCCCAAACCTAAGAAACACACTGAACTGAGCATAAAGAACTATCACTAAGAATAGAATATAATCTAGCAGATATTCACCATAAACTAGCGCTTCATTTTACCCAAACTCTGACTCCCTATTTGTCTGCCCCATTATTGTTTTACAGTATCTCAGCTCACTGCTTGTGTATAGTTTACCCATCTTATCTTTTACTCTGACATAGCACTAATGACATAGGTCATTGTCTGTGATCCATTGTTCTGGCATCAGGACTCAGCCTCTCACGATATACTCTAGAAGGCAAATTAAGGATGCAGATACCAGTTAAATTCTACTCTGCTATACATATACATATAACTTCCCTCACTGCTGACTTGATTAAAGCAGATTATTAATGTGTGAGACACACCCTAACTTGGGATTTAAGGAGGGCTAGTCAACAAGCAAGAATAGAATTTAATTTCCTCATAAATATTCATTAGTTTCCACCAGCCTACTATGTAGCATTTCTCAGGTGGTAAATACTACTCAATTATACATATTTTCTTATATTCTATAGATACTATTTGAAATGGTTGACTTATGGTTTACTGGTTTTCTCATTTTAAAATTACTATGCTTCTGCTAAGACCTAGAAGTTTAAGACCTTGTATGGCCATTCTTTTATCTAGGCCTATGATTGTTTTCAGATATAGACATACAAAAATGAAATATCAAATATTTGGATGTGTATTTATACCATAAAATAGAATCACAATGATAACCAATAGCTGGAAGCTGTAGGGAACATATTTTTACAAGAGTCAGTCCACAGGTAATATTTCATCAATCTGATTTTCTCCAAATCCTCTAAAATAATCTTTCATGGAATAAAGTCAAAGTTTCCCCAATCAGTGGCACTATTATGCCTTCCTATTATTTCATACTTCAGGTCTTCCACAATGTGCTTCTTACCTCCCTTCTAACTTTCTGTCTTACTCTTCATTTCACGTTCCAACAGATAGAAACCAACTAGGTAGGAGATCCCCATTTCCTATTCCTTTTGTACTCAATCTTTTTCATTCACTGTGTTCAATTAAAATGGAGAGCATGCTTGAGAATCTACCACACTGACAAAGCCAGTTAATCCACATAAGCAAAACCGAACATAGTATATTCTACAACACAAGCAAAACTTTATTAGAGGCATTTACAAGAAATAACAAGATTTAAAACATTTTCTTAAAATGGTATGAGATAAGCACTCTACCCATATCCCTGCCATTTGAAAACCTCCACTGCTATAACCACTCACTTTAAAGGTCACATAACTTCCACATTTCTAAGTGGTCCTGTGACAAGCACCTTTAAGCTTCATCCTACTTTCAGTGTGAAGACTCCCAGTTCATAAACTGTTCTTTAATGCACAATAAACTTTTACTAGAATTGTAATTAATCTGATTTTTAACACTAGCATGTGTATGTTCAAGTCCCATTCATCCTCCAAAGTGCCACTAAAGCACTGCCATTTTTATGATATCTTTCTTGATTCCTTCTTAATGAGAACTTTCAGGGATTTTGTTTACCTTTCTAATTGTTCACATCTCACACAGTAGAATGCACTGACTAAGCCCACGCTTTGTAGTCGAATTCATTTGGACTCCATTTCACAGCCCACCTGAGTAATCTTTTATAGGAAATCAGAGGAATTACCGCTCAGGTTTGCAGTCCTTTCAAAATTTTAAGTATTCAATTAAGGTTTCCTATCATTAGATAATGAAACTAACTAATGCAAAATAAAAATTATTTTCTCATGGTCAATTAATAGATTCCCCTATAGGCAAAATTTCAAAATACAGAAATAATTAACCATGGGACAATAAAAATATAGCGTAACATTTTTAAAAATCTTACTTCTTTTTATGAAATTGTTTTGCAAAGTTCCTTCATCTATGATGAATAAAATTATACCTATAATTTGATGGAGAATCAATTACTTTACAACTTAAAAAAAAATCCTATTTGGGGGCAGCTGGGTGGCTCAGTCGGTTGAGCGTCTGCCTTCAGCTCGGGTCGTGATCCCGGGGTCCTGGGATTGAGTCCCGCATTGGACTTTCTGCTTGGCGGGGAGTCTGCTTCTCCCTCTGCCTGCCACTCTGCCTATCTGTGCTCTCTCTGTATTTCTCTGTCAAATAAATAAAATCTTAAAAAAAAATCCTATTTTGTAATTTCTGTCTGTGGCTCCCATATTTAAATATTTACTTGTTAACCCTCAAAGATAGGAATGCTGATTTTTTTTGAAGAGGCTGTATGAAAAATGAAGTCTTTTCTACATTTTTCTAAATTCAAGTATAGTTGACATAAATGTTATTACCTTCAGGTATCCAACATGGTGAATCAACAATTCTATGTATTTACAAAATCAATATGCTGAAATTGGTTCCATTTCTACACACTAATAAAGAAGGAGCAAAAAGAGAAACTAAGAAAACAATCCTGGGGCACCTGGCTGGCTCAGTCCATAGAGCACCATAGAGCATGTGGCACTTGATCTCGGGGTTGTAAATTCAAGCCCCATGTTGGGTGTAGAGACTACTTAAAAATAAAATCTTAAAGAAAAATGAAAAAAGAAAAAAAATCCCATTTACATTTGCATCAAAAACTAAGATGCCTACAAATAAACCTGACCTATGAAAGGCCTATACTCTGAAAACTATGAAACACTGGCAAAAGAAATTAAAGACAAAGAAATGGAAAGACATTCCATATCCATGGATTGGAAAAATATTAAAGTGCCTATACTACGCAAAGCAATTGACACATTTAATGCAAAAATACCAACAGCATTTTTCCATAGAGCTAGGACAGATAATCCTAAAACTTGTATGGAACCACAGAAGATCCCCAAATAGCCAAAGCAATCATGAAAAAGAAAAGTAAAGCTGGAAGCATCACAATTCTGGACTTCAAGTTATATTATAAAGCTCTAGAAATCAAGACAGTATGGTACTGGCACAAAAATAGACACATAGATCAACGGAACAGAATAGAAAACCCATGAATGAACCTACAACTATATGGTCAATTAATCTTTGACAAAGGAGGAAACAATATCCGATGGGAAAAAACAGTCTCTTCCAACAAGTGGTTCTGGGAAAACAGGTCAACTATATACAAAAGAATGAAACTGGACCATTTTCTTTCACTATACACAAAAATAAACTCAAAATGGATGAAAGACCTGAATGTGACACATGAAATCCTAGAAGGGAGCACAGGCAGAAATGTCTGACATTGGCTGTAGCAACATTTTTCTAGATATGTCTCCCGCAGCAAGGGAAATAAAAATAAACTATTGGGACTACATCAAATAAAAAGCTATACACAGGGAAGGAAACAACAAAACTAAAAAGGCAACCTACTGACTGGGAAAAGGTATTTGCAAATGACATATCCAATAAAGGGTTAGTATTCAAAATATATAAAGAACTGATACAATGTAATGCCCCAAATGCAAATAATCCCATTAAAAATGGGCATAATATGCGGACATCTTTCCAAAGAAAACATCTAGATGGCCAACAGACACATGAAAAGAGGTTCATCATCACTTACCATCAAATAAATGCAAATCAAAACTACAATGAGCTATCACCTCACACCTGTCAGAATGGCTAAAATCAATAACACAAGAAACAACAGGTGTTGGGGACGATGTGGAGGAAAAGGAAAACTTGTCACTGTTGGTCAGAATGCAAACTGGTGCAGCCACTCTGGAAAACAGTATGGAGGTTCCTCAAAAAGTTAAAAATAGAACTACCTTACAATCCAGTAATTGTACTATTGGTATTTACCAAAAAAAAAAAAATACAAAAAACACTAATTTAAAGGGATACCTGCATCCCAGTATTTTTTTATAAAGATTATTTGAGAGATAAAGACAGAAAGAGCGAGTGAAAGTTGGGGTGGTGGGCAGAGGGAGAGAGAGAAGCAGACTCTGTGCTGAGCAGGGAGCCAGACGTGGGGCTCGACCCCAGGATCCTGGGATCCTATGTATACACACAGACACAGACACACACACACACACAGACACACACTATTCAGCAATATAAAAACGGTGAAATCTTGCCATTTGCAAACCCATGGATGGATTTAGACGGTATAATGCTAAGTGAAAGAAGTCAGTCAAAGAAAGACAAAATACTGTATCATTTTTATATGTGGAATTTAAGAAACAAAAATGAACAAAGAAAAAAAAAAAAGAGATCAAACCCAGAAACACTCTTAGCTATAGAGAACAAACTGATGGTTGCCAGAGGGGAGGTAAGTGGATGGATGAGTTAAATAGGTGAAGGAGATTAAGGAGTGAACTTGTCATGATGAGCACTGGGTGATGTATGGAAGTGTTGAATCACTATGTCACCCACTTGAAACTAATGTAACACTGTATGTTAACTGTGCTGGAACTAAAATAAATAAAATTCTGTATCTTACATTCATCACAATGAGTATAGTTACCATCTGTCACCATACAACATTATTATTGCCTATATTCCCTATGCTGTGACTTCATTTTTTAACTGGAAGCTAGTTAGTACCTTCACTTATTTTGCCCCATCCCTCATCCCCTTCCAGCAACCACCTGTTTGCTCTGTTTGAATGTTTGAGGGTTTTTTTTTTTTTTATTGGTTTTATTTTTTTAGATTCCACATCTAAGTGGAATCATATGCTATTTGTCTTGGACTTATTTCACTTAGCACGATAACCTCTAGCTCTATCCATGTTGTCACAAATGACAAGATTTCATTTTAACAGCTGAGTAATTTTCCATTACACACACACACACACACACACACACACACACACACACACACACACACCACCTTTTCTTTATCCATTCATCTACTGATGGGCACTTAGCATAAAATATTATGGAAGCACCTTATCTCACATGTGTACAATTTTCACTTCAGCACAGTATTTCAAATCCAACAAGAATAAAGACTGTTAAATGGGTCTCCTAAAGTTCTTTAAATCTAACATGAATTTGACACTACCTTCTAGCAATGTAGGTTAAATGGCAATGTGATGAATTATTTCAAAGCCAGGGCAACCAAATAACTTGGAAGCCAGTAACATGTATAGGTCCAGCCACTATTTCAGTAATGGTATTTAAATGGATTTAACAGGATTCCTGGCCATGTCCTTTCACCACAGTATTTTGCCTAATAGAGGTTTCTCTTCAGGTCACATAAATCTTTCGTCTTTTACTGATATGCTTTCTAACAGAATTTAGCAATAGAATCAGACGTTAATTAGCCTCACTCCTTCTTAGGCTAAATGTCTTAAGAATTACTGCATTATCTTCTAGATAGTACCAAAGTACAAACAAAATATTATAACATCACCTGGGGAATAATGTTCTAATATTCATCTAAATGAAAGATTATCTTTGGAGTTTTAACTTTTACAATTCAACTACTGTGTAAGCAAATTTATTAACAAGTAAAATATTATGTACTTGAACCCAAAATATTCAGTGTACTAATGAGACTTTCATGGTTTTCATTAGCATTCATTTTCTTTTTCCATATAATTACATTTTGAACATATCATCTTAATAAAATTATGATATGAGATATCTGGTTCAGCACCAGAAGGCTGTGCTAGAATTAACACTAGACTGGGATTTAAGAGACTTGGGTTCTAAATGGATTAGTCATTTAATGAACTATGTATGGATTTGTATAACATGTCGCCCCCCACCCCCAATTCATAAAACAAGGAATATTTCAAAGGAATATTTACCCATGAGGATCAAGTAGAATTGTTTTGGGACTATGCTATATACAATACAAAGTACTCAAATATAAGGGATTGTTTTTTTTTTTTTTTTAACCCACGTGGCCTTTTTAAGTAACCAAATGGAGAAAACCCATGTATCCTGATAGTGAAGCGAAGAAACTAAATCCTTCCATTTCCATTTGAACCCACAGTCCCCGACACACAATCCACAAGTTTGAGAATATGGTCACTGAGATCATTTCAATGACTCTTAATCTAATAAATTAAGTCTGGATCATTTCTCTGGAATTCAGTGCACAGGACAAGATGAGTACAAAATACCCTTTCACTGCCAATATGATGTGCAAAAGTTCAAAAGCTTCTAAACACTATGTTCTATGGTAATACCTTAAAATGGCAAATTTCTTGAAGCAATTCTTCTTGTCAATGGGGGCTTCATACATGTTTCTTTCTTTCTTTTTTTTTTTAAAGATTTTATTTATTTGACAGAGAGAGAGAGAGCGCACGAGAGCAGGAACACAAGCAGGGGGAGCCGCAGGCAGAGGGAGAAGCAGGGTCCCCGCTGAGCAGGGAGCCCGATGCGGGGCTCGATCCCAGGACGCTGGCATCATGACCTGAGCCAAAGGCAGGCGCTTAACGACTGAGCCACCCAGGCGCCCTTCGTACATGTTTCTTAAGGTGAGTACTAATGATGGACTCAAATGTATGATCCAATATTCTATCTGACATAATGAGAAATATCTAACCTACCTAACATCTTTATCTAGGTTTCTTGGGGTCCAGTGAGGACATTTTAAGAAAGAAGTTTTCATTATGAAGATAACTGCACACACTAAGATTTCAGAAGATTGCCCTTTTATCAAAGAATTTACTAAGTTAATACATTGAAATTGATTAGACCAGTGCTTAGATCTTAGTAAGGGCTCAAAAAGTTGCGATCTTTACTATTCTCACTGCTCTGTTAACTATTTTTGTCTTCCTGGGGAACCACCACAGTCCATTGTGATGTCAGAATGCAATGGCAAGGATTAATCGATCTTCATATACTGTGTCTTATTGATGAGAAGAATTTTATGCCTTCATCTCTGGAAAACAGGTTGACCCTCAATGGCAACACTGGGAGGTTTTTTCCCCCCCTTTTAAACACATCAGGGCTGCCTCTAGATCAAGTACTCTCTCTGTATATATTCCCTCATTCTGACATAGCTAAAATTATTCTATTATCACTGATCATTTGAGCGCTCATAAGAATGATGCCTAGATCAAGAAAGACTATCTACTCAGGTCTACAAGTGCGACCTTATAATTGCATCAGCAATATCATCTCAGGGTAGTCTTCTATTACTTTTTTACCATTAGAAAAATAAAAACAGCTATGTTATTCACTAGACTTAGTAAACATGAAGAAACCCAAATTTTCCATTAACTGACATTTCAAATTAGAACATCTTTGGTGTTTTGCCAGATCCATCCTACATCTTTGCCCTCAAAGTTCTTCATACCCCACTCCTTTTTCCTCCACCCCCTTTATCTTTGCTGGTTCCCAACTCCACTGTGGCTGTCATGCCTCCCTGATGCCTGGAACTGTGCCTTGTTGCCATGGAAATAATCATTTTAACAAACAATACAATACAATAAAATAAGTAATAATGAGAGCTTCAGCAGCCTGTACTGTAGCCAGGAAAGGAAAGTAGAGCCAGAAATAGAACTCAGTGTTACTGTCACTAACAACTACTCCCTTGATCAAGCCATTAGACCACTAGATTTCCCTTTCCTTTATTCACTTTTCATATATGTACTCCCAGGTGATATCAGGCAGCATCTGATTTGAGAGGTGCAGATTGCTTGTTGCTGCAAGGAATAATTTACCATATTATATAATAAAATAATAACCATGGGAATTAGCATATGGACCTTTAAAAAATTACAGGGTATCATAGAATTGACACCCTGTTCCAGTAAAAAAAAAAATAAATCTGCATATTCAGGGTTCTTGCCATCTAGACACTTCTAAAATACATACAATAAAAATACAGAGAAACACACATATAATAAATTAGTAGATTTGTATTTCATATTTTATTTTCATCACTTGTTTTTTTTTAAGGATTTTATTTATTTATTTGAGAGAGAGAATGAGATAGAGCATGAGAGGGGGGAGGGTCCGAGGGAGAAACAGAATCACTGCTGAGCAGGGACCCCGATGCAGGACTCGATCCCAGGACTCCAGGATCATGACCTGAGCTGAAGGCAGTTGCCCAACCAACTGAGCCACCCAGGCGCCCTCGTCACTTAAGTTATGGGTAACCCCATATTAATTGTGGAGCAATGTGGAACAGAGTTAGGGTAAACACACCCCTCAATTGACAATGATGTCATACTGTTGCTCAAATCATTTTTGTAGAGAATATGAAGTTTTTGTAGGTCTTTAGAGGAAAGCCTATGAAAGCTTTCCAAGCATAGAAAAGCACAAAGGAACATATAAAATACAAACCACAGACTTTAACCACTGCCCAGAGGATTTAGGAAATGTAGTGATGTGGGCTGATGAAGAGCTTAAAGGGGTCATTTACTTAAATATTTAAGCATATTTATGACCAGAGATGGGCTGTGGGGTGATTACAATGATAGCTATGACCTCCTTTGGGAACTGAAACATCCCTTCCGGAGTTTATAGTCCACTGGATATGGCAAGTTACCAAATATAACTGCAGTTCATCGTGATGAATGCTACACAGGCAATATGGAGAAGTAGGAGCTACAGTTATCACACCTTCTTGACTTAGCCATATCCCGATAGGTAGACCTACCCAAGGTCAAAGAGCTGGTTAAAAGTTAATACAGGTGGGAATGAAAAAGCATGGGCAAAATCCGCTTAGGGCCTTGTATTAATGAAAAGGATCTTGTATGAATAGTATTGGTGGGAAACGGAGTAGTGGGCATTATTTTAGAGAACATTAGAAGATAAGTAACTGGGAGACCAACACTTTAAGACTTAGAAATGCAAGAATGAAAACAAGCATCACGTAAGGCTATGCTTAGAATAGAGTAGATGCCAGTTAAAACAAAGGACATGAGGCAAAAAAAAAAAAAGAAAAAAAATAGTGAATAGGTATAATTAGGGCATAAAATCTGTGGAGGAAAACTATTTGGGGTAGAAATGTTGCCTCTATAATACTCATATAAGCAAGAGTAAAACTACCAATTCTAACCTGTCTTATAAATGAAGCAAGATTTAAATTAGAAAGGGGAGTGTGCTGTTCTTAAATATTTATTGACCACCCACAGCGCTCTAACTACTCAAATCCTCATTGGAATGGTAATAAAAGCCATGGGAATAGATGAAAATGGTAGAAAAGAGAAATGATGGGGCAAGGTTGAGTGGCAATGTAGGTGATATCCATCAGTTACAAGACATTTATTGGGCCTCTATTACAAACAGGTCTATAAGGCATGTCAGCCTTTCTGCGAAGTAGAAAAGAATTAAGTAGCCTAATAGGGGGGCACCTGGATGGCTCAGTCAGTTAAGCTCCTGCCCTCAGCTCAGGATCTCGGGGTCCTGGGATCGAGCCCTGCTTGGGCTCCCTGCTCAGAGGAGTCTGTTTTTCCCTCTGCCCCTCCCCCCCATTCTCACCCCCACTCTCTCAAATAAAATCTTTAAAAAAAAAAAAGTAGGCTAATAGGGAAATAACAGGTATATGAGTGAAAACACAAGGGTGTATTTTAAAAATATATGTGACAAACATTAAAGCAAGGCCGTATCACTGACCAGATGAGGATTTTAAAGTTATCACTGAAATGAATTAAAATAAAAACTTAAAAAATAAAGTTATCACTGACACATATTAAAGAATAAACCTCACTGGAACAGTAAATATATAGTAAAGGTAGTGGATTAGTCACTTATAAAGCTAGGATGAAGGCTAAGAGACAAAAGGTAAAATTGATTACAAAATTAGTTAAGGGGTACTCATGATAAAAAGGTAAAAAAATGTGATATTAGAAACAAAACCGTGGTGGGTGAGTAAAATTGTTGAGCTTTAGAATGGGCAGAATGCCTGGGTCCCACCTGCCTCCCCACCCTTACCCCCAGAGGTTTTGATTCAATTGTTCTGGGATGTAGCCCAGGTGTTGAGATTTTTTTTAAGTTCTCCAGGTGTGTATACCCAACTTGAGAACCACTCTTCCAGATGCCAAGTGAACAGCACCATTGGCTGCTGGAGAAGAGAAGAACCACAGCTGGAAAGGCCTAAGAGTGATACAGACAAAGTTTGGGTCCCTAATGATGTTGCAAAGCCTCTACTCGAACCTGAACCATTGTTCTTGGAGTTTCTGTCTTAAGAAAAAAAAAATTAGCAGAAGATGTGATTAGATATTTTTTCAAAGAAGACCTACACAAGGCCAACAGGTACATGAAAAGATGTTCAATATCGCTTATCAGGGAAATGCAAATCAAAACTACAATGAGCTATCATCTTACACTTGTTGGGGAATGGCTATTATCAAAAACATGAGAAATAACAAATGTCAGTAGAGATATGGAAAAAAAGGGAATCCTTGTGCACTGTTGAGGGAATGTAAATTGAAGCAGTCACTGTGGAAAACAGCATGTAACTTCCTAAATTTTTTTGAATTAAAAAATAAAAATCAAGAAGACGACTACCATATGATCCAGTAATTCCTCTTCTCAGCATTTATCTGAAGAAAACAAAACACTTACTCAAAAAGAAACACGCACTGCAATGTTCACTGCAGCTTTATAATAGCCAAGATATAGAAACAACCTATGTGTCCATCAATGAATGAATAAAGGTGATTATGCACACACACACACACACATGCACACACACACACAAACACACTATTCAGTCATAGAGAATAAAATCTTAATATCTGCAACATGTATGGACCTTGAGGGCATTATGCTAAGTGAAATAAGAAAAAAACCAAATACTGTATGATCTCTTATATGTGGTTTATATAAACATATATATTATATATATAATAGGCCCTCATAGATACTAAGAACAGATTGGGGAGTGTCAGATGGGAGCAGAGGGTGTCAGATGTGGGGAGTAGAGGGTGGGATAAAGGTTGAACTGCTTTTTAGTGCTTAAGCAAATTGAAAAAAGTTATAGAAAATAACAGATGGACATTTCCTTAGTGGAAATTTTAATTTATTAGATATTATACCATATCTTCTAGGGCATATTTCTCTGACGTCGAATAAAAATAACGTATGACTTTTATTTTAAAGTGAAGTTTTTCTGCCTGGGTGGCTCAGTTGGTTAGGTGGCGTCTGACTCTTGATATCAATTAGCTCAGGTCATGATCTCAGGGTCATGAGATCAAACCCCTGCTTAAGATTCTCTCCCTCTCCCTCTGCCCCTCCTCACCCCTGCTCACACACACGCTCTCTCTAAAATAATAGAATTTTAGAGCAGGAAGGAAACGAAGAACATGACTAATTTTCAGATGATAAAACTGAATTTCTGACAAGTTAAATTAGATGTTCAAGATCACACAGCTGTTCAGTGGCAAAATATGAACTAGCACTCAGGTCTTCTACTCCTCAAGCTCTTTCTACCACATCTCACTGTCCCTCTTCTGGGTCAATTTTTAGGAGTTCTATTTCTTGAGATTTGTGTTTTATATTACATCATAGCTACCTCTTATTATATCCAGATATAGAGAAGGCATCAGAGTGCCAAATCCATACAAGTTTTGAGTTACACTTGAAGTTTGGAGAAATTTTTTCCTTGCTAATGTGGTATCTGATGTTAATAAAGACTTCCCCTAAGAAAAACATGGTCATCTTGTCTGCTGTAGTTCACTATTTCATTACACCTCCCTATTATGCTTCACTGTCTTCTCTGCTTTTTTCCATCGCTGACATGCTACTGACCACAGTTCCGTACCTGAAATACTTGCTCTCACTAGGCAAGTTCATCCTTTCCCTTCAATCACTGCCTCCTCACTGAAAACCCCTAGAGCTTTATATGTCCAGGTCTTCTGGGCTCTAAAACTGCATACCCATATACTCCTATGTATCTCCAAATTGGATGTTCCATGGATACATGTCCAAAATGGAAGCCTTTTTCTTTCCGTCAAAACCTTCTTTAATCATTAGCTCCACTATCTCCTGATGAGAAATTCTGAAGTCATTCTCCTTCTCTATACCTTACTTTACTATGTCCTCTCTATTCTCCTTCTTCATGGCTCTTTAGTATTGCTCTTACCCTAATACACAACTTTATTTCTCTCAAAACATTGGAAAGATCTCTGAACTTACCTTGGTGTTTATACCTAGTCTCCAATCCACCATCCACACTGTGTACCCCAATACTTCCCACTTTAGCACTCAAACCCTATAGAAAACGGTCTGGTCCCCAAGCTTGGCACAAGAGACACATCCTTACCTGGTTCTTTCCTTACTAGCCTCCCCAACTTCATCTCTTCATTCTCATCTTTCTGATAACAGCATTATAGACTGTTCCCACAAAACATCAGTTTTTACATGAGAAGGCAACAGATTGGAGCTAGGGCAAAGACAACTCATTCCTGTGAGCAGATAACAATGATGACAAACATTAGGAAGTTTTAAGAACATGATAGGACATTTCAGAGTAGATAGTAGAGAGTCATAGCTAGCAAATATCAAAAGAATGGTGCCTGAATCAGAACCCAGTGATGAATATATTTATTAGTCCCAGGAATAGATACACCCGGGTGGCTGAGTCAGTTAAGCGTCTGCCATTGCCTCATGTCATGATCCCAGGGTCCTGGGATCCAGTCCCACATTGGGCTCCTTGCTCGTCAGAGAGCCTGCTTCTCCCTCTGCCTGAGGCTCCCCCTGCTTGTGTACACTTGCTCGCACATGCTCTCTCTCTCTGACAAATAAAATCTTAAAAAAAAAAAATCCGGGGGGAGGAGCAATTTGGCAAAGGAGTAGGGATCTAAATTTCGTCTGGTCCCAGGAATTCAGCTTGATAGAGATCAAACCATTCTGAACACCTATGAACTCAACAGGAGATCGAAGAAAAGAATAGCAACAACTCTGTGAACAGAAAAGGGACCACTTTCTAGAAGGTAGGACGTTTGGAGAAGTGAAACCGAGGCGATATTCAGGAAGATAGACAGAGGGGGAGGGGGCCTCCGTCAGCCGCTACCGGCAAGTGATAGAGCCGCAGAGCACAAATCGGAACTTTTAGAAGTTGGCTCTGCTGAGGGACGTCGCTCCAGTGGCTAAGCGGGGGGTGGAACCCTCACGGGACAGTGTTGTCTCAGCACCCTGGGGGTCACAGAAAGATGGGGGTGCCTGAGTGGCATAGCTCCCAGGTATCGGAGCAGGGAAGCTGGCTGCAGAGATGGAGCCAAGGCGCGGGCTCTCAGCTCGGGGTTGCCATAAACCATGATCTGTGGCACAGTCAGGGCACTGCTCCTCCAGCAGGGACCCAACAAGCCACAGATCTGGGGAGACTCCCCTTCCTCCTCCAGGAGGAGTGGCAGGGAGTGCACTGCAGGGATCTGCTGGGTTTAGAGACTCCACACCGAGTGGGGTACCAGAGATACAAACTCTCCGTCACAGGCCCAATGAGCACGGAGTGCCCCCGGAGACCAGGGAGACAGGAGTGATTGACTGCTTTTCTCTGGGGGCTCACTGAGATGTGGGGCCGCCACTTCTCGGTTCCTCTGGGAGGCGGGGGGAGACTGGGAGGCCACCATTTCACTCTCGTCCTCCAAAGCTGCATGGAAACTTGCAGGGAACAAAAGCCCCCAAGAGCAAACCCGAGCAGATTACTTAGCCCCCACCCAGCAAGGTCGGGGCAATTCCGCCTCCGGCAAAGACCTTTGGGAACCACGGCAACAGACCCCTCCCCCAGAAGATCAGCAAGAACACCTAGCCAAGACCAAGTTTACTGATCAATGAGAACAGCTGAACGCCAGCACTAGGGGCATACTGCACATAGAATTCATGGCTTTTTTCCCCCTGATTCTTTAGTCTTTCAAAATTAATTTTTTAAAATTTACTTTTTTTTTTTTGAAATTTTTTTCCCTTTTTCAACATCTTATCAATCCCTTTTTAAAAACTCTTATTTTTCATTTTTAGAGTCATATTCTATCCCTTCATAGTAGTTAACCTTATTTTTGGTATATATATATATATATATATATACTTTTTTTCTCTTTTTAGTTTTGGGATACATTTTATTCTAAAAGATCAAAATATACCCTAAATCTCTAGTGTATGGCTTTGTCTACTCTCCTGCCTGATCACATTCTCTCCTTTTTATTATTTTTTTAATTCCTCTCCTTTCTTTTTTCAACCAACTTCTTATCAATTCCTTTTATATTTTATACTTTTCATCATTATGGTCATACTCCATCCCTTCATCATATTTACCTGTATTTTTGTACATATATAAGTTTTTCTTTCTTTAAAATGTTGGGAGGCAATTTCTTCTAAGAGAACAAAACATGCCCAGAATGTAGTGTGTGGCACTGATCTATGCATCAGCCTGATCATATTTGATCATATTCTTTTTTTTTCTTTCTTTTTTCTTTCTTTCCCTTTCTTTTCCCCCGGTTTCAGATCTCTTCTGATTTGTTTAGTGTATATTTTTCTCGGGTCATTACCCTGTTAGCATTTTGTTCTCTCATTCATCGATTCTAATCTGTAAAAAATGACAAGATGGAAAAAATCACCTCAAAAAAAAAAAAAAAAAAAGAACAAGAGGCAGTACTGACTGCCAGGGATCCAATCAATACAGACATTAGTAAGATTTTGGAACTTGAGTTCAGAATGATGATTTTAAAGATACTAGCTGGGCTTGCAAAAAGCATGAAAGATATTAGAGAAAATCTTTCTGGAGAAATAAAAGAACTAAAATCTAACCAAGGTGAAATCAAAAAGGCTATTAATGAGGTGCAATCAAAAATCAAAAATGGAGGCTCTAACTGCTAGGATAAATGAGGCAGAAGAGAGAATTAGTGATAGAGAAGACCAAATGATGGAAAATAAAGAAGTTGAGAAAAAGATAAAAAACTACTGGATCACGAGGGCAGAATTCGAGAGATAAGCGATACCATAAGATGAGACAATATTAGAATAATTGGAATCCCAGAAGAAGAAGAAAGAGAGAGGGGCAGAAGCTATATTGGAGCAAATTATAGCAGAGAACTTCCCAAATTTGGGAAGGAAACAGGCATCAAAACCGAGGAGGCACAGAGAACCCCTCTCAAAAATCAATAAAAATAGGTCAACACCCCGACATCTAATAGTAAAACTTACAAGTCTCAGAGACAAAAGAGAAAATCCTGAAAGCAGCTTGGGACAAGAGACCTGTAACCTACAATGGTAGAAACATTAGATTGGCAACAGACCTATCCACAGAGACCTGGCAGGCCAGAAAGGACTGGCATGATATCTTCAGAGCACTAAATGAGAAAAATGTGCAGCCAAGCATACTATATCCAGCTAAGCTGTCATTGAAAATAGGAGAGATAAAAAGCTTCCAGGACAAACAAAAACTAAAGGAATGTACAAACATGAAACCAGCCCTACAAAAATATTGACAGTGATCCTCTAAGCAAAGACAGCGCCAAAAAGCAGCATACACCAGAAAGGAACACAGATAATATACAGTAACAGTCACCTTACAGGCAATACAAGGGCACTAAATTCATATCTTTCAATAGTTACCCTGAATGTAAATGGGCTAAATGCCACAATCAAAACACACAGGCTATGAGATTGGATAAAAAAATAAGACCCATCGATATGCTGTCTGCAAGAGACTCCTGTTACACCCAAAGACACCGCCAGATTGAAAGTGAGGGGGTGGAAAACATTTTACCATGCTAATGGACCCCAAAAGAAAGCTGGGGTGGCAATCCTTATATCAGACAAATTAGATTTTTAAACCAAAGAGTATAATAAGAGATGAGGAAGGACACCATATCCTACTTAAAGGGTCTATCCAACAAACAATTATAAGAACATATTATGAGCAACTATATGCCAGCAAGTTAGATAATCTGGAAGAAATGGATGCATTCCTAGAGATGTATCAACTACCAAAATTGAAGCAGGAAGAAATAGAAAACACGAACAGACCTCTAACCATAAGGAAATTGAAGCAGTCATCAAAAATCTCCCAACAAAGAAAATCCCAGGGCCAGATAGCTTCCCAGGGGAATCCTACCAAACATTTAAAGAAGAATTAATACTTACTCTTCTGAAACAGTTCCAAAAAATAGAAATGGAAGGAAAACTTCCAAACTCATTTTATGAGGCCACCATTACCTGGATCCCCAAAAGAGACAAAGACGCCATCAAAAAGGAGAATTACAGACCAATATCCTTGATGAACATGGATGCAAAAATTCTCACCAAAATACTAGCCAATAGGATCCAGCAGTACATTAAAAGAATTATTCACCGTGACCAAGTGGGATTTATCCCTGGGCTGCAAGGTTGGTTCAACATCCGCAAATCAATCAACGTGATACAATACATTAACAAAAGAAAGAACAAGAACTATATGATCTTCTCAGTAGATGCAGTAAAGGCATTAGACCAAGAACAGCATCCTTTCTTGATCAAAACTCTTCAGAGTATAGGGATAGAGGTTACACACCTCAATATCATAAAAGCCATCTATGAAAAACCCACAGCGAATATCATTCTCAATGGGAAAAACAGAGCTTTCCCCCTAAGGTCAGGAACACGGCAGGGATGTCCACTATCACCACTGCTATTCAACATAGTATTAGAAGTCCTAGCCACAACAATCAGACAACAAAAAGAAATCAAAGGCATCCAAATCGGTAAAGAGGAAGTCAAACTCTCACTCTTTGCAGATGATATGATACTTTATGTGGAAAACCCAAAAGACTCCACCCCAAAACTGCTAGAACTCATACAGGAATTCAGTAAAGCCGTAGGATATAAAAATCAATGCACAGCAGTCAGTGGCATTCCTATACACCAACAACAAGACAGAAGAAAGAGAAATTAAGGAGTTGATCCCATTTACAATTAAACCCAAAACCATAAGATACCTAGGAATAAATCTAACCAAAGAGGCAAAGGATCTGTACTCAGAAAACTATAAAATACTCATGAAAGAAATTGAAGAAAACACAAAGAAATGGAAAAACGTTCCATGCTCATGGATTGGAAGAACAAATATTGTGAAGATGTCAATGATACTTAGAGCAATCTACATATTCAATGCAATCCCTATCAAATTACCATCCACTTTTTTCAAAGAAATGGGACATATAATCCTAAAATCTGTATGGAACCAGAAAAGAGCCCGAATAGCCAGGGAATGTTGAAAAAGAAAAGCAAAGCTGGTGGCATCACAATTCTGGACTTCAGGCTCTGTTACAAAGCTGTCATCAAGACAGTATGGTACTGGCACAAAAACAGACACATAGATCAATGGAACAGAACAGAGAGCCCAGAAATGGACCCTCAACTCTATGGTCAACTCATCTTTGACAAAGCAGGAAAGAATGTCCAATGGAAAAAAGACAGTCTCTTCAACAAATGGTGTTGGGAAAATTGGACAGTCACATGCAGAAGAATAAAACCGGACCATTTCCTTACACCACACACAAAAATAGACTCCAAATGGTTGAAAGACCTCAATGTGAGACAGGAGTCCATCAAAATCCTAAAGGAGAACATAGGCAGCAACCTCTTCGACCTCAGCCATAGCAACTTTTTCCTAGAAACATCGCCAGAGGCAAGGGAAGCAAAAGCAAAAATGAACTATTGGGAATTCATCAAGATAAAAATCTTTTGCACAGCAAAAGAAACAGTCAACAAAACTAAAAGACAACTGACAGAATGGGAGAAGATATTTGCAAATGACATATCAGATAAAGGGCTAGTATCCAAAATCTATAAAGAACTTATCAAACTCAACACCCAAAGAACAAATAATCCAATCAAGAAATGGGCAGAAGACATGAACAGACATTTTTCCAAAGAAGACATCCAAATGGCCAACAGACACATGAAAAAGTGCTCAACATCGCTCGGCATCAGGGAAATCCAAATCAAAACCTCAATGAGATACCACCTCACTCCAGTCAGAACGGCTAAAATTAACAAGTCAGGAAATGACAGATGTTGGCAGGGATGCGGAGAAAGGGGAACCCTCCTACACTGTTGGTGGGAATGCAAGCTGGTGCAACCACTCTGGAAAACAGTATGGAGGTTCATCAAAAAGTTGAAAATAGAGCTGCCCTACGACCCAGCAATTGCAGTACTGGGTATTTGCCCCAATGATACAAATGTAGGGATCCGAAGGCGTACGTGCACCCTGACGTTTAATAGCAGCAATATGCATAATAGCCAAACTATGGAAAGAGCCAAGATGTCCATCCATAGATGAATGGATAAAGAAGATATGGTGTATATATTCAATGGAATATATGCAGGCATCAAAAGGAATGAAATCTTGTCATTTGTAATGACGTGGATGGAACTGGAGGGTATTATGCTGAGCGAAATAAGTCAGTCAGAGAAAGACACGTATCATATGATCTCACTGATATGAGGAATTCTTAATCTCAGGAAAGAAACTGAGGGTTGCTGGAGTGTTGGTTGGGGGGAGGGATGGGGTGGCTGGATGATAGACATTGGGGAGGGTACGTGCTATGGTGAGCACTGTGAATTGTGTAAGACTGTTGAATCAAAGACCTGTACCTCTGAAACAAATAATACATTATATGTTAAAAAAAGAAGAAGAAGATAGCAGGAAGGGAAAAATGAAGGGGGGGAAATCAGAGGGGGAGACGAACCATGAGAGACTATGGACTCTGAGAAACAAACTGAGCATTCTAGAGGGGAGGGGGTTGGGGGGATGTGTTAGGCTGGTGATGGGTATTAAAGAGGGCATGTACTGAATGGAGCACTGGGTGTTATACACAAACAGTGAATCATGGAACACTACAACAAAAACTAATGATGTAATGTATGGTGATTAACATAACATAATAAAAAATAATCCCAGGAATAACTGACACTGATAAAGATCTTTGGATAAGACTTAAATAATTGTAATTTGCCTATTGCAGAAATATTTCATGATCTAATGAAGTCAATGGATCTGTGGGCCATTCAGCTTTTAAGAGATAAAACTGGGATTTGAATCCTGATGTCCTAATTCTACAAACCACTCTGCTCCTTTTAAGAGCATTTAAGTGTATTCCCTGAAACATCTCTTCCATAGATTGTTCTTATTATTTGGGGTAAAGTACAACTTTAATGCAGAATTTCTCAAAAGTATAATGTGGGATTTCCCCTAAGTAGTTGCCTTCAACTCTTCTGTTTCAGTAAATTTGTGGGAAAGTTATACTTATAGCCAAAGACATTTTAACCAATAATGTATTTAACATATTTTAAGTTATTTCATACAAATATATCAAAATAGATTGCCTAGAATTTAAATCAAATTTGAAAAAAATAGATCTCAAAAACGCATCAGAAAAGCAAATGAACCAACCAGAATGGCTACCATAAAAACAACAACAACAGAAACACACAAAGTAAACATTGGCAAGGATGTAGAGAAATTGGAACATTTGTGCACTATTTGTGGGAATGTAAAATGGTAATAGCCACTTTGGGAAATCGTATCACAGCTCTTCAAGGAATTAAAAATAGAATTACTATATGATAGAGCAATTCCACTTCTGGGTATATATCTAAAAAAATTGCAATCAGGGTCTTGAGATATTTATACACCTATGTTCATAGCTGCATTATTCACAACAGCCTAAAGGTGGAAGAACCCCAAGTGCCTATCAACAGATGAGAAAATGTGGTATATACCAACAACGGAGTACTTGTTAAACAGGAAGGAAATTCTGACACATGCCATAACATGGAGGAACCTTAGGAACAGTACACCGAGTGAAATAAGCCAATCACAAAAGTACAAATACTGTATGAGCCCACTTAATAAGTCAGCTGGAATAATCAAATTCATAGAAACAGTACAATGGTGGTTACGAGGGGTTGGGGAGAGGAGTAAATGGGAAGTTGTTTAATGGGTACAAAGTTTGTTCTGCAAGATGAAAAATTCCTGAAGATTAGGTAATTGAATGTACTTAACACTATTAAACCAAACACATAAAAATGGTTAAGACGTCGGCACCTGGCTGGTTCAGTCAGTAAAGCATGCAGCTTTTTTTTTTTTTTTTTAAGATTTTATTTATTTATTTGACAGAGAGAGAGAGACAGTGAGAGAGAGAACACAAGCAGGGGAAATGGGAGAGGGAGAAGCAGGCTTCCCACCAAGTGGGGAGCCCAATGTGGGGCTCGATTCCAGGACCCTGGGATCATGACCTGAGCCGAAGGCAGATGCTTAATGACTGAGCCACCCAGGTGCCGCAAGCATGTGACTCTTAAATCTCAGGGTTTTAAGTTTGATCCCCATGTTGGATGTAGAGATTACTTTACAAAAAATTTTAATGAATTTTTTTAATCTTTAATTTTTAAAAAAAGTTAAGATGGTAAGTTTTATGTTATATGTATTTTGCCATAATTTTTTAAACTAAATGGTGACAGTAAAAAAAAATTAACTATAAATTCTATTGTTGATTGCATTAAATGATTATTATTTTCATGGATTCTCATGTATTATCCAAAATTACTATAAAGGGATGTTTATCTTTATAATCAAAACAGAGGCTATTACATTAAGTCCAGACCATCTAATATATGCATATTGAATAATTTCTTCAACATGCCTTCTGATCAACTGAATTATGAAATATAGTGTCATGAGTCTGCTGGTGGCACACAATGACTATCCACTAAGATGTGCAATTACTACAACCTGTAATTAATGATGGATAGTTTAAATACTGTGAATAGTCTTCATCATTTAACCTAGAAGTCTATTTTCTTCATGTTTTTAAGATACTTCTACAAAATTAACTCAATTTTACTTGACTATTTGAACACCATCTACACATAAGGCACAATGTTAGTTACTGTGGCGGACATAGGGATAAATCATAGAGCTTTTGATCTTGAAGAGTAGGTTTTATAGATTGTATTATTCTTTAGAATATTATTTTTCCTTGTTGATGAAATAGACTTCTCCACACTATTCTGGCCATTGAATTGTGAAAACAAGTACCCCTTTTTTTTTTACAATAAACTATTCTTTTTGAGCAGTTTTAGGCTCATAGCAAAATAGAGAAGCAGGTACAGGGATTTCCCATAAACTCCCTGCCCCCACACATGCATTCGTCCCCTGTTATCAACACCTCCCACCAGAGTGGTGCACCTGTTACAATTCATGGATCTGCACTGACACATCCTTAGCACCCAAAGACCGTATTTTACATGTGGGTTCATTCTTAGTGTTGTACAATGTATGGGTTTTGACAGATGTAGAATGAGTTGTAACTGCCATTGTGGCATCATACACAATAGCTTCACTGCCCTAAAAATTCTGTGTTCTACCTAATCATCTCTCCCTCCCTCTTAACCCCTGGCAATCCCTAATTTTTTTTCCTGTCTCCATAGTTTTGTCCTTTCCAGAATGTTCTATAGCAGGGATCATAAAGTAGCTTTTTTAGAATAGCTTTTTTCACTTAGTAATATGCGCTTAAATATCTTCCATGCCTTTTCATAACTTGATAGCTCATTCCTTCTTACTAGTAATATTCTATTGTCTGGACATACTACAGTTTATTTATCCACACCTACCAAAGGACATCTTATTTACTTCCACATTTTTACAATTAGGAATAAAGCTGCCCTAGTGTGCATGCACCTTTTGAGCAAATCTGTAAGACCTCTCTCATGGTGCCTCCAGGTTCTTTTTGCTCTCATCTCTAAGTGGCCAGTTCCATTAGCCTGCACACATCCAGGCACAAAGAAGCTGGATGCAGGACTACATACTCCAGAATGCACACCTCATTAGCCGTATTTGTTGCCTCAACCTAATTCACCCTATCCCAACTGATACAGTTGGTCAAGTCTGTGTACAAATATGCTTTAAACTGGATATACATCATCTTCAGGGACAGTTTCTGTATGCCACAAAACTAAGTATTTCCTAGAGAAGACTGTTCCTCCTGTGATCACTTTCTAAAATGCAGACACTTTCCCCCCCACCTCACCAACATGGGGCAGGAGACTTCTCCAGCTAGCAAAATTTACATAGATTATTTTCCCCATTCTTTCATTCAAGAAAGATGACAGAGTCCAGTTGCTATGTATGCGCTCAGAAAGTTTTCTTTCTTCATCATACTTTTGCTTTTGGCCAACTTGAACCACCATCTTACATGTCAAGGGTCTCGATTCCTTGTACAATTCACAGTCTTATTTATCCATTACACCATCCTCTAGAGTTGCCACTGGGTGTTTCTTTGCAACTTTGAATGATGAGTGATGTTGGTCCCAACCAATAGCAGGTTGCCACCTATATGATGACTTCTATGGCATTAACTGATAAAAAGCACCTTAGCTTGAAGGCAATTGACAAAACAACCACATAGCCAACAGCAGCCCCTTTGAATTATGGCTTGCAACTTAAATTAACTAGTCCTTCCCCACAGCAGCAACTTACACAGTTGCTGAAGTAGAAATAGGGATTCTTTTGTTTCACAGTGAAGCAGATCCATACACTTTGTTAAAGTCTGCACCCAGAAACAGATGTCAGGCTGATCAGTCATCTCACTGGGGCCAAAGGAGTTTCTCAACATTCCAGACAGTAGTTCATGGAAATGGAGAAGCCCTCTGACCTTGATCCCACCACATTTGTGTGTTGTTTTAATACTGGGTCCTCTTTAAACTGATCTAAAAAAAAAAAAAATCTTAGATAGCAATGGAGAGTGAGATAGTTGATTTTTTCATTGTTACTGATTTGTTGTGGAGTTTAGGTTACAAACACTTAAGAAACTGAACTATTTGGTTCAGGAGGAGATATTCATCAGGGGATTAATTCCTCAAAATAGACCATTTACTAGACTATCCTTTATTCTAGACTATAGCCAAGATTCAGATGCTCCAGGAAGAAAAGGAATTTGGCTGCAGGTCATATTACACTTAAAATGTCTTCCTGAGGACAACTAATAAAAGAGACTGCTGAGGTCTTATCTTGGCTGATCAACCTGCTTGATCAATCTGCTTAAGTTTTAAAGGCTAAGATAGGAAATTTTATGATTTCCTGAGCTCTCTAAAATAACTGTATGGTCTAAAGTGATCTCACTCAGACCCACGGACTTAAATATCTTTATATTTTATGATTCCCACATTGTTATCCTCAGGCCAAGTCTCATTTCTGAGATTCAGCTGAATATTTTAAACTGCCTTTGACATCTTAGGTGTTTGAAAAATGTTTCAAACTTAGAATGACCTGACCTTCATCTATTCCATGTCCCAAGCTTCTTCCTCTTCTGATATGGCACCAGGGAGTAACTGTACCAACCAGAAACATCGGAGCTGTCCTTGGTCCCTCCCTTCCCCTTCAGTTCATGACTGTGCACTTTGGGATCCATTTTGGCAAATCATGTCCACTCAATCCCCAAAATGCATGAAGACTTGATTTACTTTTCTCTATGTTCTCTACTACCACCTTGAACCAGACTTTTATTGCCCTTATTTAGAGCAGATCCCAGAATGACTGTCAAAGTCCTAGGAGATAGTTTCCTTGAAGTAACAGGAAAAATCTTTTAAGACATGAATGAGATTGTCATTTGCATCCTTCCATTCTGTTGTGTGCCCTTCCCACTTAGAATTCCAACTCCTTACTGTGGTCTTTGAAAATTATATCTAAACTCTTATTTGCATAGCTAGACTCTATCTTATTCCATGTCCCACTCTCACTACACTTCAGTCACAGCAGTCTTTTTGCTCTGTTTCCTGAGCATGCCCATCTTTCCCACCCATTGCCTTTGCACGTATTTGCACTTAGCTAGAATGTACTGTAACTCTCATTTTTCATGTGGTTGGTTCTTCCTCACAATTTAGGTCCCATCTCAAAGGTTCTTTCTTTAAAAAAGGCCATCCTTACCCCACCTATTTAAACTAATACCCCCCACCCCCATTGTTCATCTCCATCTACAGCTCCTTTACTTGAGGACCCAATTTTGACTAACATTTGTCTCTATTGGTTTTTGTCTCTACTGCCAGCTCATGAACTCTGGGGGTAAGCACTGTGTTTCACCTGCCCTCGAGTCCCATCCCCTAGTGTAACCAGTACATAGAAGGTGTGCAATAAATACTGACTGAGCACAAAAGTGGCTATATGGCTGAGTGTAATAATGGGACAATCAAGTTTGACTTTCTTTAGAAGTATGCAGAGAAAGGAGAAAGCCACAGTAAGGCCCACTGAGCCTCAGGAGCTTCAAGAAGTATCCATTTACTAGAAGACATGGATTTTGTGGTTAATAAATTTTTGAAATTTTAGGAAATATCAATTATCACTTCTTCATTCAAGAAGAAACAAGGAGCTATTGAAAGTGTGAGAACTGAAATTTCATTTCCTTTTTCTTCACTATTTCATTGGCATTTTATAAAGAACTTACTTCAGTCAAAGCATAACATCTAAACTAGCACAGAAAGATGCACTTGTAAATGGAAAGATTCTTTTGAAGAATTAAGAAAACAAACAAAAACTCCAAAACAGAAAGCCCCCAAATCTCTGGCCTCCATTGCTTTTCCGAAGTAGTTATTCATGAAATTAGAGCTCCTAAGTGAAAGCTTCAGTTTTATTGTTAAAATATCCCTTCTTTGTAATTTAAATTCCTCTCCCAGTGAATCAAATAGTTTTAAGCAGGTGGGAACAAATCTATTTTTGGCAATCAAGATTGGTAATGAGAAAAATTACTAAGGTTCTGATGTCAAAAGTGACATTTTAAGATTTCTTTTATCATAAAGGATTTCATAAACTGATCTACAGGGGTTTCACCTCCCATTTGGTAATGACAGTCCTGAGATACACATGGGGAATACTTTCTTTAGGTCCAACAATGCTGAAAATAAGCCACTAGTGCAAATAAAATCTTCCTCAGAATAGTCAGAATAGTATTCAATAGTGTCAAAAAGCGAAGCATCTTACTTACCGAGAAACATCAATGTTAATTTTCCAGTTTTTGATTCAGTCTTTCATTTGAGTTTTATATTTAACTTTGAAATGTTCCAACACAAAACACATGTTCTAAGAGAGCTAGCATATGGCATTTGGAATTTCCTATCTGAGCTTATATTTTACTCCTTTCAACATCGGAAATATGGAGGAGGAGAAGATGAAATTACAAATGAGCACTAACTTATTTAATCTTACCTTTTTTCTTCTTATACCACTGTGACAGTCTCTAAAAAATTATGGAGGCAAGTATTGCCATCTCCTGGGTTGAAATCAATCAAGGTAAATTCATTTAAATTGAGTAGCAAGTTTAAAATATAAATAAGATTTTGTCTCATTTTAAAGATTCCTATTTTTACGGTCTGTCTCAGTGAGAGAACTCAGGGCATGATCTCCAACCAGATGAGCACTCCTTAACCTACTAATTCTAATGGGCATAAAGTAGGTACCCTATAAATATCTGCCATTAATTAAAGAGTAAGGATGGAAACAGATGCAGGAAAGATTAAAAGGTGAATTATTCTGGCAAATATAGAGAAATACAATGCATATTCTGAGGGCCAAATGGCTTTTTTTTTTTTACAACCTATTGATTTTTTAATACCCTAAGAGTTTATAACAAACTGCTTGAGTCAATACCCATTGAATTATAAGCCCCCCCAATTTGTAGGAAAGCAAGGATGCTTTACAGCTTCTCTTGAATACCAAAAAGGAATTCTAAAACCACTAAGAGTCAATAGCCCAGCTAACACTGAATGTGAGAGCTGGAACTATCACAATGTTTCTAAAGCCCAGGATAAAGACATATTGATGATCACTTGCACTTTGACCCTAGACTATTGGAAAAGTGACAGACTATAGGAGTCAGACTCAAGCTTTATTCTACTCAAGAAACATGAGTCCTACAAAACAGACATACTGAGTGCCATCCTGAGCTTAACAGATTAGCAGAGTCCCACTCCATAGTTCTCAGGCAAAGAGAACCAGAGTGATTGGTTGTAAATATGTGAAACATGATGAGTTAGACTGGAATAGAGGATTTTGCCATGGTTACTCCCAAGAAGAAATAAAAATTTAACACTTGATTCCAAATATAAAGAAAAATAGTAAGGAAAGCAAACTGTGAAACTTCCATAATACAAAGTCTGTTTTACAGAGACACAAAGATGATAGTCCTGAAATACACATGGGGATACACCATCTGAAGGCCCATTTCCCCTCACTTTGTGAAAAAGACCACGACTGCCGAATTCCATTGCCACCTCAAGGGCAGGGACCTTCATGATGGTGAGGACAAAGCATTCTCCAAAGTAGCAAAATTAATGGGAGAGGGTTATTCTTAGTAATTATTGTAAGATCCAAAATACGTTAAGGAAAAGCCTTTACCAAGAATCAACAAAGTAGGTTTCCCATGTAGCCAACCACATGGAGCTGACAGCAGCACTGGTATTGGGGATCTCTGACAGAAAGCTAAGCATATTCTCCTTCCAAGAACAATCTGGCTGGTTCCTTTGGGGAGGAACTCATGCTGGGGGTTGGCCGGCCAAAAGAGGCCCAACAGGAAGAGCAACATCTCCTGTATCTCCTAGAAGACTTAATCCTTCTGACTTAGGTAACAAGTCTTCTAGGTAGGTGAAGAGGGCCAATGGGCTGGAGCACAGAGTTTGTGGTTCACTCAATTAAGGGGTCCTGCCTAGGTTTTGCTCATTGTTTCCAAAACTTTTATTGCATAACCTGCACTAATTTGCTCTCTGAACTATTTAGAATGTCATCCGTGCAATACTTCAAAGTGGGGGAAAGAACAAAAGTAAAGGGGTAAAGCTGCCATAGAATTTAGAGCCAGATGGTACCGATATGGGCTCCAGAGCCAGACACAACTGAGTTCGAATCCCACTGCTACTAACTAGCTGTGTGACCAAGGCAGGTCACTTAAACGAGGAGTGTCTATGACTTGACCTGTTAAATGGGTATGGTAGAGTACTCCGCCTTAGGGTACTTAGGAGAAGGGCTTAACACAATGCCTAGTGAGTACCAAGTCTAACAGGCTGTTCTAATCATCATTAGCAGTAGTTTCCTCAAGAACCATGATTTCTAAGTCATCAGGAGGCTCGATTCCTCAGTTTCAGGAGCCCGATTTCTGTCTGTGGCAGCTGTTTAATGTCAAAGAGAGAGTGAGCACTAATCCTGAAACTGTTTTATATTACAAAAGTCCAGGTCACATTTAAAAATTTTGTTTCCTTCTGCATACTTAGAAACCACACTTTACTTACATCATAATACTTCTTGGGTCCTATACTCACCATCCTTGAACAGAGGACATTCACTTGAAATTATCAATATCATTTATTATAAAGGAATATGTTCAAGTCCCCAAATACTTTTATTCAAATACTTTGTTCTTGATTACATTTCCAAAAGTACCAAGTCCTTTTTCTCTAAGTAGCATACCACAAAACCCATGGCTTTTTTTTTTTTCAAGATTTATTAATTAAGAGAGAGAGAAAGAGAGACGGGGGGGCACAAGGGGGCAGAGGGAGACAAGAAGACTCCCCACTGAGTGGGAAGCCTAACACGGGGCTCCATCCCAGCACCTGGAGATCATGACCTGAGCCATAATTGAGTCACACACTCAACCAACTGAGCCACCATGGTGCCCCAAGCCCACAACTTTAGTGGGGGTAAAACTATCACAAATCTGGAATCATTAGCACCCAAATCAGTAAATTTCACCTGTTATTTGTGTTTAATAAAAGGTTAGGATGCATGGGGATAAACTAAATGGCAATCTTGTAGTTCAATCCTCTCCCATCTTAGGAGCCCATAGTATTTAATATTTAAGTTAATCAGTTCAAGGTAAAGATTTTCTTGATTCTACTTTTTTTCGGGACATATTTATCTGGCCATTAAGCTGGGTTTATGAGCAGACACATCTGGTTCATAGATCATTCATCAATGTTACTCTAATTTAGTGTGTGCTTTTATTTTTAAGGTTTAATGACTTCCTAAGGCATCAATTCTCAAGAGAAAATGGAACATACACCACAATATCAGTTACAGTGTACCAAAATGTGTGGTTTCTGCCATATGTATTTTTTAGAAATGTCACTAGATACTAATAGTAAAGTCAGCAAATACAAATTCTTACTATGTGTTCAGAACCATGGGGCATATAAAATCATTGGGAGAGAAGGTATACTCATGTGAAACAAACAGTGGAAAAAGAACAGCATATGTTTCAGCATTTAAACACATTGAGTAGTGTTAAATATAAGCAAACAGACCAAAAATTGGCATCACTATGCCAATCCCCACATCACCAAACCAAAACTTAACTATAGTTTCTGGATCTCGCAGAACAAGAATTGCCTAATCAGCACTAGTGAGGTAATCTGTGGGACAGACCCCAGCCAGTTCCTAAAGGAAAGTAACTTTGCAAAAACCAACCTGCATTTTTGCCTGGTGTAACTTCCTTGTTCCTGTTCCCTTCTACCTATAAACGGCTCTCGTTTTGTACAGCTCCTCAGTGCTCCTTTCTATCTGCTAGACTGAATGTTGCCTGATCCACGAATCACTGACTAAAACTAGTAAAATTTCTAAAATTCACTCAAGCTCAATTTTGTTTTAACAGTACACAGCAACCTACACATTCTGATTTGTCCCTAAGATTCTGCACCCCAATTCCAATGTGTGTGGGTTTTTCTCCCCCTCATACCAAGCAGTTCTTCCTTACAAGCTGGATGTCCTACAATTCAATTCTGACACGATGTACCTGGACATAGCATCAGATGACACAGAATAAGGACTCAGTTCTACAATCCTACTCCCCCCATTCAGACACCAATCTCAAGTCCAGATTCTCACAGGTGCTTCTGAAGGAAAAACTATAGATTGGAGGTTCCCACAACCCTCTCCTTAGGTTTCATTAATTGGCTAGAACGACTCTCAGAACTCCGAGAAACATTTTACTTACCCATTTACTACCGTGGATACAACTCAGGAACAGTCGGACGGAGGAGATGCAAAGGGCAAGGTATGGAGAAAGGGCAAGGAGCTGCCATGCCCTCCAAGCAAGCCCTTTTCCACAAATACCCACGCATCGACAACTCAGAAGCTCTCCAAACTCCTTCCGTGCGGGTTTTTATGGAGGCTTCATTCCATAGGCCTGATTGATTAAATCACTGGCCACAGGTGATTGAGCTAAACCTCCAGCCCCTCTCCCCTCCTTGGAGGTCAGGGGGTGGAGCTGAAAGTTCCATGCCCCCTGATCATTGGTTGGCTCCACCTGCAATCAGCCCCCATCCTTCAGTACTTTCCAAATCACCTGAGTAACATAATGAAAATTACTTTTATTGCTTTTATCACTTGGGAAATTGGAAAAGGCGCTCTATGCCAGAAACTGGAATCAAGACCAAATATGTATTTCTGATTATATCACAGTCCCCTCGACTTTTCTGCAGGACTACAGAAAAAAAAAGACCTTAATAAGGCAATTTTTTCATTATCAGAAATATTACTTTTCACATTTTCCAATTATCTTAAATATTAAAGTCAAATAGAGCGAAAGGGGAAACTACATTTATGTTCAGTGGATATGCTGTCGATGTACAAACCTGAAATTAGAGATGCCTGGCCCCTCTGTATCCTGGACAAATCATTTACCAACTCTGAAATGTCTATTAGCTTGAACAGCTATTACAGAAAATGTTTGAAACTGATGGAAGATGATTATGGGGATGAAAGTTGAAAGCATTATTGCTGCTACTAAAAGATAAATATAGGAACCACTTCACAAACACTGGAAATTGGTAAATTGAGAGCAACTGTTATCCCTTTGCTTTCATCTGTGTCAATTAAATCAATTTTCTATGTGTCCATTAGGCCAGGGATAAACCACTAAACCTCTAAATAGGGAAGAAGTTCTAGACTAGAAGAAGTTCTTGTCTCTAGTCATCGGAGACAAGCCAGACAATTCTACCTCAGATGTGACCTATTTTAAAGACCTTCAGGGAAGATGATTTCAAAACATCTTTTTGATAACGCATTTCAATGTCAAATTATTAAAAAGAAAGAATATAGTTCTATTTTTTAAACTACCATTTTGTGCATTGCAAATCAATTTAATCTTTTGATGCCAACAGGAAATTCTAAATGTAACAACAGGAACAAATGACAGATACTAGTTTTTAAGCATCATTTATGTGCATGTACTTTATATTAATTATATGAGGCACACAAAATCCTGTAAAATAAGTATTATCCCACTTCACAGGTGATGAAACAGGGTCAGCGAGCTATTTGCCCAAAGTTAAACAGCTAATGCATAGAGAAACAAAAATGTAAACGTAATAACTGATGTTGAATGTTTTTTTTTTCTCTATGCCATAATGTTTAGGAAAGCTTTATCCCCATCTCTTCTCAGAAATCCTTTGTTGAGGCTGTTGAGAGTAAAGCCAGCATTCTGACTCAGTGCAATGAATCCCATAGTATGTGATGCTTGACTTTTTTCTTACAAATTACCAAGGCAGGCTTCATTCATTAAGAGAGGCAGGTAGTAAAGCAGGTAGGCATAGGAAGAGCCAGCTATGGGAAAGGGGAAAAAAAGGGGAAAGAGGAAGAAACCGTCAGGTTGTGTGTAGCTAACGCACCTACTCTGTAAGTGCCCTAGATTTCCCAACACCCGCATTCTCTCCTTCCATACATAATTGTGTGCATACTACAGCTTAATTATTTTGTATACTAAAGTAGTGACTTGAATTGGACACAAAGCTAGATATGTCCAGTCTCAGAATCATTTCCATTACCCAGAAAGGCACTGGGATGCCAACAAATCTGGGACCTGCCCCATAGAGGGAGCAGGTGTGGCTTTTAGGACTAGAGACTATCAAAGATTTTTGACAAGATGTTTAATAGGTGGCTGATCGGGTTTGACTTTGGCGAGAGACAAGCTGACCTGGATTATTCAGTAAAATCGTGCAAGTTTTGCCCTACATGTATCACAAAGGACAATTCTCCTGCTGTTGTTCTGAACAGAGAATGGATGGCCAGAGCCTTCTAACCTGCTGCTACAGCATCTGCTAGTGATGGGTGATGGCCATACGCTTCTAAGAAGATTGGACCAGAGCGGCACTGACTCGAATCAACAGAAGTAAACCGTCAGGCCAGCGCTTCCGGTGTCACATGCATACTTTCGGGCGAGCTGCTTTGTGCCGGACTACTGGGAGCTGTTTTGGGTTGCGAATATAGGAAGGATGCGTAGTTGGACTGCCTCTCAGGGCTCACAAACGATGCTGTAAAGCAGTGGTTCTCAGGCTTTAGCGTGCATAAGAACCACAGACTGCCAGCGCCCCTCTCCCTCTCCCTCCCCCTCCCGGAGTTTCGGATTCAGTAGATCCGGGGTGCAGCCCGAACCCTTGCATTGTTAACAAGCTCCAGCGCGTCCTGGGGATCCTGCTGGTTAACGCAAACACTGCAAGAACCACTGTCATAGAACAGTCACCCGTTTCCCCTACCTCCATCTACCTCCTCCTACCAAGTTTACTACCCATGAAAACACCAGATGTCCCTCTTCCCAGCATCTACCACCAGTTAACTGTTCTTGAGTAACGGAAAAATGGCAAAATCTTCCAAATTACTTTGAAGTCAAGACATGATCAGGATAGCTAGAATAATATCAGGGTGGATCAGTCATGTAAAAAAGCAGGAACTGAACTTACACCCTGTCGGTAATGGCGGGGGAAATGTTCCCACATGGTCAGTGGTCAGATGAAAAGTTTCAACCATTTATTTCAGCTGTACCTTGAGCCAAATCAATGCCTGTTACAGTTGGCAATGCAAAACTCTTCTGCCAAAATGGGCTCTGTAATTTCACAGTGAACACTCATAGGCTGTCGTCGAACAAAAGGGGTCAAAGAGGTTTAAATCTTTAAACCTCATATTTGCATTTATTTTTTCAAAAATAATGCTGCTCATCCTGAATGGAACAGACTGGTTAGCCATCACCGCTGGTAAGAAGAAGGTCTAAAACAAAAGTACTGGTCACTATATTAGGCATGGTAAGGGTTTTTTTTTCCCCCCTGAGTTTTCCCTGTATACAATTTGGAAGAATTACATTTACTGATTGTCAGACACTCAGAATTTAGTGATCAATAGTGATACCTAATCATCTGTGTTCATCAGTAGCACCTAGAGGTCTTACTAAAAAATTATAATCCCAAAACCTCACTGGTGAAAGGGCCTGGAATCTGTATTTTAACAAGCATCCAGGTGATTTAAGTACCAGACTGAGGGGCGCAGACAGGAGAGTAATGTGCCCAGGGCCCCTTGAAAGAAAGTAACCACAGACACACAGCCCAATATCAGGGGCCATTGATTGCAGTGTTTAGAGAACGATACGATTTATTGTACATAGAGCAACAGCTGAAGCCGCTACTCCATACCATTAAGTACCTACATAGAAATCAATTATTTTGTGTTATCTAGCTGTGATAATAAAGCTGAATATTTCTTTAGGATACTAAGATGCATGAGGGATCATAGTTGAACTCACAATTATTACAATGTTTTATTAAATCCACTAAATTTGAGGAAATTATTTTTACATTGATGAACAAAACAGTTTAATCAGAAACAGATATTTCCACTTAACATTATTAATGTTAGGAACTGAAATCATAATCATCTCATTCATTTAAAGCAGTTATTTTCAAAATAACAATATGAATTACCTCATTTGTTTTTCAAGAACTTATGGGAGGACAAACACGGTTAGTTTTATTTTACAGATGATAAAAATTCAGATGGATTAAAATGATATTTCCAAGGTCACATTGCCCATGAACCTGAGAACCAGACCTCTAAGCCAACTTTTCTGACCTTAAGACTTCACCACTCTAAAGCACTGGTTTACTATTTAAAAGCGCTGAATTGGTAAAAAGTTGCTTTGTAAAAGGATTAATCTATCTACAACAATAATTATTATAATTGTTTTCAGTCATATACTTGCCTAGGGAAAGTTCATCCTCAAATACGTAGAAGCGCTTTTGTATGTATGCCAGCCAGCCAGGTCTTTTATATGTTGCAAATCATACTCACTTTTCACTTTATTCCTACTCTATGTAATACTTCTATTTTAAAGCAGTTTGCCATAGGCAAAATTTCACAAGCAATATTAGAGAAAGGAAAAAGAAGAAAGTCAATAGGACTGCTAAAGGCCATAAAGAAAAGTCTGGGCTGTCAGAAAATGTGGTCTGACTTGTTTTCACCATAGTCCCCATAAAAATCTCTCTGTCTCTCTGTCTCTCTTTCTGTCTCTGTCTTTGAAATTTCTTTGAAATGCTTACAGGTCAAGCCAGCTTTGATGGTGACGGTGAGAATTTAGACGTTCTTATCTCCAACATTACTGCATACTCTGAAATCCTCACCTAATATCATACTGCGGAAGGTAATGGTTCAATGTATCAGTTACGGTAGAAAGTGGCCTAGGCCAATATCAGATTAAGTGAAATCCTTTCCATTTTTCGTTTTTCTTTTTTTTCTGAATAATATTGCAAACTACAGGTTTCTTTCGTAAATAACTTCACATAAGGTACAATTAGTCCTGATCTGGAAATGTCAGCAAAACTTAAAGTTGATACATTATAATTCACTTTTAATCATAAGCCCTACTGCGGTTTAAAAGTCTCCATTGTAATTATGAGCTGTCAGTCACTAATGGGAATCAAGAACATGTAATGTTCATTTGGTCTTTAAACAAAGTACTTAAATTTTGCCAAAAAGGCCATTTCTCCATGATCAACTACAATATATCTGGAACATACAGGTTGAATTCTTTTAAACTCAGAAAATGTAATTTGACCAAGACATTAACAATTCTAATTATTTAATTCTTTCCATCTCTTAAGCTCAGTATTATAATAACGATGTTTAATGCTATCCTGTTTTAAAAGGAAAAGAAAAAGCAATGTCTTTAACTGAAAATTCTCCTAAGAGAACAATTTCTTAAATGAGAGGTAATATTTCACGATGCTTTAAAATATAAAAATTCTGATGATAAAATTTCCCTCCCCCATTAAGTCCATATCCCTGACAAATTCTAAATTATGTTTTCAGAAGCGGTTCAGTTATGCAAATCAATGTTTCGTTACATCGCAAAATGAGGAACCTTCCTGTCTTCAAGCAAAAGTTACTCAAAGGGCAGAGATTGTCTCTTGGAATGGAAATAGCCCTTCCTCCTCTCCTCCCACCCTCCCTCCCTCTTTCCTTCCTTTCTCTCTTTTTGCTTGCCAAACTCTAGTTGAGAGTCTATGGATTATTTGTAGGATCGACACGATATTCTGGGAGAAAATGCTGTGTGTCTATTAGGCTTTGCAATATCAAAGACAAACAAATCTCACTTTTATTTTTTCTCTCTGACTCCCTTCTGAAGCCTATTTTCCCCATGTGTTCCAACCTGGCTGTTCCTTCCCACACTATCCGGTCATCAACTTTTAAGTGTCTCAATCCCAGTCAAAACTCCGTCTCTACTAAATAGTCTTAGGTTCAGGGCCTGTATAGATCCCACAGATGGCCAGTGTTGGATGAGGGAGGCTTTATGCCAAACACCCAACTCAGAACTCTAGAGGGAGGAAGGGGAAAAGGTTTGGAGATGGTGGAGAAAATGTTCTGTATCCAACACATCCTTGTTTCTACACGCACATGAGGGTTTTATTACATTTTATTTGGAAAGAATAGACAACTCTTAAAGATATGCACTTAGGAATGTAAGCAAATGAAATCTCATTTAATAATTGTGTGAGATAAACCAAAATTCAGTTCTAGCTTAGTTTGAAATACATTTTGATCTTTTTTCCTGTGAAGCTATTTTTCCTAAAAATTATTATAGGTATGCATTTATTGAACACACACCAACTGCTCTGTGAGGCAGTAAGAAAATGTGGCAAGTAGGAGGAAGAAGTTAAAATAAAGCTTATACAATAGAAGTGTATATACCTGTCACAGGTAAGGTGGATAGTATAGATATCGTGAGTTGACTACTATATAAAATATAACATATAGATAAACAGTGATTTACTTTCACATACACCCCCTGGGAAATAGCTTTTGGGGTTAAAATAAATCTAGTAAGTTGTAATGGACTCTATATTTTCTTATTCTACATAATTTTGTCATTATGTCTATTTATTCTCAAATTCCCTCAAAGGAAAAATATCAATGTAAATACCAAATCCTGGTAAGTCAGAGGATTCAATAATATGTGGAAAACATAAAAGGGACTGGCAAACATAGCAAAGTCATAGAAGACTTGTCAGAAGGAAACATCCCTGCATGGTTTACAGAGGACAACTATGTAGAATATCCACGGTATGACTAAAAAGGGACTGTTCCTTATTCTTTCCTATAATTTTGAAATAAAAGCTAAAAATAGAAACACCTATAACCTACCAGTTCTTGGAGCGAATCTCTGAGATAGAGAATAAGTGGGGTGGAGACTGGGACCTACACTGCATAGAAAAAGAACAAGAATACCAGAGATCCACTTATGATTAAATATATGCAGTTACGCACAGGTGGAAAAATGTTCACATCCATAAATGTGGTTCCAGGACTTAGCGTAGTTAGTAGTTGGGAAAAAAAAGGGGGGGCTTCTATGCAGTTACTAACTACAACTTGAAACTGGCTTGACATCAGTGCCCAGAATGGAGCTGTCGCTAAGCAGGAGTATTAATGTCATAGCTATTCCTTGATGGGATCCAAATGAGAGCATAAATTCCTGGTCCATTTCCCACTGTTGGACAACATAGGTGATAGATCTAGCAGCATGTATGAGATCATTTTCTCTGCATACTTTCTGTAATCCGGACACCACACAGAAATAGTCACCATTACTCATAAGGAGAAGGAAGGGATAAGGCCCCATATTTTGGACACCTGGGTGGCTCAGTTGGTTAAGCGACTGCCTTCAGCTCAGGTCATGATCCTGGAGTGCCAGGATCAGTCCCACATCAGGCTCCCAGCTCAGCGGGGAGCCTGCTTCTCCCTCTGACCCTCCCCCTTCTCATGCTCACTCTCTCTCATTCTCTTTCTCTCTCAGATACATAAATAAAATCTTTAAAAACAACAACAAAAAGACCCTATATTTCTTCACAGGGTCAGCACTATTCAAAAAACAATAAAATAAATAATTTTCAAAGTGCCAATCTCTTTTTCTTTCTCAGAAAATTGGTTGCCTCCTGAGAATTAAAAAAATATATATAACAACAAAAATAAATGGTAGAAAGGGAGCATGATAATTCTCACAGTTGACCTTTCACACTCTCACAGGTAATACAAAGCGGCTTTTACTGTTTCTTACCTAATTGGCTTATGTCACGTGTTCAGAAGATTTTCTCTCATGACAGAGACTGGATACAATGAATTCACTGACAGCAACAGAATCAATGGTGTCACTCACTGGGAACCTAAACTGGCTTTAAAGAATGGTGGACTGGCTTCCAAGTGAGGGTGCCAGAGTGCATTTAACCTGTGAAACCACTCTGTGAGGTGACAGAGATATTCTCATCCTTTGTAACTGAGAATACTGAGGTTAACAGAAGTTCAATAAATGTCCAAGGTCATATTGCCCGGAAGAGGCTGATACCTTTGCACTAGGTGGGAAGAGAGTCATTGGTAAGCAGGTATCCTTTTGCATCCCAAGCATACTGCAATTCATGTGGAATATGAATTAGAAGTTGTTGTGGGACAGAGTGAATTACATGGGAACGAGCACACCGGTCAGAAGAGTATTGTAATAGTCCAAGTATGAGAGCCACTGAGTACATGCCCACAAACAGGCACTTAATGGAGAGATAAGGGGGCCAACAAAACTTGAAATAGAAAAAAAAACTTATAATAACTAGAACTATATGAAATGAGTGGCCTTTGAGAAAATGTGGGGGAAAAAAGATGACTTAGTCAAAAGCTGGATTAATCTTTCTTTTTTTTTTTTAAAGATTTTATTTATTTATTTGACAGAGACAGAGATAGCAAGAGCAGGAACACAAGCAGCGGAAGTGGGAGAGGGGGAAGCAGGCTTCCCGCCGAGGAGGGAGCCGGATGTGGGACTCGATCCCAGGACCCTGGGATCATGACCTGAGCCAAAGGCAGACGCTTAACAACTGAGCCACCCAGGCACCCAAGGATTAATCTTTCTTAAGATGTTGACTTTGGCGATTTAAAGAGCCAACCATTTCTGTGGTCGCTTCCAACTCAAAAGAAGTTGATGATATGATCATTTGGATCTTTACATTTAAAATTGTGTTCTCCTGTCACATTCAATTAGTTTTGTGTTAGTTGCTGAAGCATGAAATCCATTTACTTCATGTAAGAAGGGGGCTTATTCCATGCAATTCTAGCCACAAAACGATAACCGTTAAGTTTAATCCCACTTTAACAATACAAATTTTACCAACCAGAAAAAATAATGGGCAAAACACAATTTAGTTAAAAGGGGGAAAAAAAGTAACACTTGCAGCAAGAAACAAGAAAATTGGGGGTGGGAGGAAATTTAATTCTAAAGAAAATGGAAAAGTCTTCCATTAAACCACCCCAAAGTACAATTTAGCTGCTCAAGTTTTTCCCTTATATAAGAGAAAGAGGTGTCATCTTTATACAAGTAAATTAAATAAGTTCCAGCTGGATGAATACTAGATAAGAAAAAGAGGGCATTTGAATTTGAACTTTCTGGATTAAGTATCTGCACAAAGATATCCATCACTGGTCCTTATTACTTCATAGGTAGACCAGCAGCAACACAGTGCAGTCAAAAGAATAGTGTTAGGATTAGGTTCGGCTGGCCTTCTTGGAAGCTCTCTGAGCTTAAGCCTGGGCAAATCACTTCATTCAATCATGTATCTCAACAGACGTCTGTGTGTAACTATGCTATCCTGTTGGGGGTTTGAAGAGGAACATAATATGAATTTTGTCCAAAGAACTTACACCTCAATAAAAGCATACAAATCTGTTACCAAGTTACAGCCTTAAAGTGTTGGAGGTGTTAGGATGGCTATATTGGGGTGGTAGAGGGAAGAATAAGAGAAAGAAAAGTGAATGTTACAGAAGGGATGAAAGGAGGAGACTTAGAAAAGGCTCCAAGGAAAAGGTTATCCTTGATCTAAGTCTTCACAAAAGTGTCAATATTTATCAGGCACATATTCTTGGTAGTAGTTATAGTGGAGTGCGTATGAATATATATATATAAGTGGAGTATGGTGCTCTGCTATGAATAAAAAATACCATGAAGGAGCATAGAAATAGAAGAATAAGCAGTCCAATATGGCTAACATGTCCAACTTAAGATCTAAATCAGGGGGAAAAGAGGGTTTAGAAAGGTCTTTATCAGCATAAAGCCAAAACAGAAATCCTAAACAAAAAATGAATTTGTCAAAATTACAGTAAGAGTTGAAAAGCAGTGGCAAGACATAAACATGATGTTGACATGTGGGATATGGCCTACAGGACATACTGACTTATGAGATAGCAAAGGGTTTAGAGTGGATAGTAAATGATAAAAGATGAACAGTTAAAAAGGGATGAAAGACAATTTGCAAATGAAATAGTAAAATATCTGATAAAAGTGTGCTAAAATATTATTTCACTAGTAAGCAAAAAATAAAATTAAAACAATAACATATATTATTCATAAATCAGACTGTCAAACACAACTCATTGTTAGTACTGTCAGCAAAAGTGTAAGAAAATTGAATCCTCAAGAGTGGAGGTAAGACATTATCAAATAAGAATATTTAAGGAAGTAATTTGACTATATCTAGCAAAACTCTTTAACCTAACCTAGCAATTCCTTCTAGAATTTAAGTTAGTTAACGAATCAAACTACTACAAAATGCTATATGTTAGCTTTTTTGACAAGAGCAGAAAAACTGAAAACAACCCAAATACCTAGCAATAATGCACTTAATGGTATATCTACATCATAGAATATATAAAATAACTAAAATGATGACATAGGCTTTGTTTTTGTTTTATTATATTATGTTAATCACCATACATTAAATCATCAGTTTTTGACGTAGTGTTCCATGATACATTGTTTGCGTATAACACCCAGTGCTCCATTCAGTACGTGCCCTCCTTAATACCCATCACCAGGCTAACCCATCCCCCCACCCCTCTCCCCTCCAGAACCCTCAGTTTGTTTTGCAGAGTCCATAGTCTCTCATGGTTCATCTCCCCCTCCGATTTCCCCCCTTTCATTTTTCCCTTCCTGCTATCTTCTTCTTCTTCTTTTTTTTTTTTTTACCATATAATGTATTATTTCTTTCAGAGGTACAGGTCTGTGATTCAACAGTCTTAAACAATACACAGTGCTCACCATAGCACATACCCTCCCCAATGTCTATCACCCAGCTGCCCCATCCCTCCCACCCCCCACCACTCCAGCAACCCTCAGTTTGTTTCCTGAGGTTAAGATTTCCTCATATCAGTGAGATCATATGATACATGTCTTCCTCTGATTGACTTATTTCGCTCAGCATAATATCCTCCAGTTCCAACCACGTCATTGCAAATGGCAAGATCTCATTCATTTCATGGCTGCATAATATTCCATTGTATATATACACCACATCTTCTTTATCCATTTATCTGTTGATGGACATCTTGGCTCCTTCCATAGTTTGACTATTGTGCACATTGCTGCTATAAACATCGGGGTGCATGTACCCCTTCGGATCACTATATTTGTATCTTTGGGGTAAATACCCAGTAGTGCAATTGCTGGGTTTTATGGTAGCTCTATTTTCAACTGTTTGAGGAACCTCCATACTGTTTTCCAGAGTGGTTGCACCAGCTTGCATTCCCACCAACAGTGTAGGAGGGTTCCCCTTTCTCCGCATCCCCGCCAACATTTGTCATTTCCTGACTTGTTAATTCTAGCCATTCTGACGGGTGTGAGGTGGTATCTCATTGAGATTTTGATTTCAGTTTCCCTGATGCTGAGCGATGTTGAGCACTTTTTCATGTGTCTGTTGGCCATTTGGATGTCTTCTTTGGAAAAATGTCTGTTCATGTCTTCTGCCCATCCAATCAAGGATTGGATCATTTGTTCTTTGGGTGCTGAGTTTGATAAGTTCTTTATAGATTTTGGATACTAGCCCTTTATCTGATATGTCATTTGCAAATATCTTCTCCCATTCTGTTGGTTGTCTTTTGGTTTTGTGGACTGTTTCTTTTGCTGTGCAAAAGATTTTTATCTTGATGAAGTCCCAATAGTTCATTTTTGCCCTTGCTTCCCTTGCCTTTGGCGATGTTTCTAGGAAAAAGTTGCTGCGGCTGAGGTCGAAGAGGTTGCTGCCTGTGTTCTCCTTTAGGATTTTGATGGAATCCTGTCTCACATTGAGGTCTTTCAACCATTTGGAGTCTATTTTTATGTGTGGTGTGAGGAAATTGTCCAGTTTCATTCTTCTGCATGTGGCTGTCCAATTTTCCCAACAGCATTTGTTGAAGAGAGTGTCTTTTTTCCATTGGACATTCTTTCCTGCTTTGTCGAAGATGAGTTGACCATAGAGTTGAGGGTCCATTTCTGGGCTCTCTATTCTGTTCCATTGATCTATGTGTCTGTTTTTGTGCCAGTACCATAATGTCTTGATGACAGCTTTCGCAAGCTTTGCTTTTCTTTTTCAACATTCCTCTGGCTATTTGGGGTCTTTTCTGGTTCCATACAAATTTTAGGATTATATGTTGATTTCTTTGAAAAAAGTGGATGGTAATTTGATAGGGATTGCATTGAATGTGTAGATTGCTCTAGGGAGCATTGACATCTTCACAATATTTGTTCTTCCAATCCATGAGCATGGAACGTTTTTCCATTTCTTTGTGTCTTCATCAATTTCTTTCATGAGTATTTTATAGTTTTATGAGTACAGATCCTTTGCCTCTTTGGTTAGATTTATTCCTAGGTATCTTATGGTTTGGGGTTCAATTGTAAATGGGATCGACTCCTTAATTTCTCTTTCTTCTGTCTTGTTCTTGGTATATAGGAATACCACTGATTTCTGTGCATTGATTTTATATCCTGCCACTTTACTGAATTCCTGTATGAGTTCTAGCAGTTTTGGGGTGGAGTCTTTTGGGTTTTCCACAGAAAGTATCATGTCATCTACAAACAGTGAGAATTTGACTTCTTTGCCGATTTGGATGCCTTTTATATCTTTTTGTCTGATTGCTGTGGCTAGGCCTTCTAATACTATGTTGAATAGCAGTGGTGATAGTGGACATCCCTGCCATGTTCCTGACCTTAGGGGAAAAGCTCTCAGTTTTCCCCATTGAGAATGATATTGGCTGTAGGTTTTTCCTAGATGGCTTTTATGATATTGAGGTATTTACCCTCTATCCCTATACTCTGAAGAGTTTAATCAAGAAAGGATGCTGTACTTTGTCAAATGCTTTTTCTACATCTATTGGGAGGATCATATGATTCTTGTTCTTTCTTTTGTTAATGTATTGTATCACGTTGATTGATTTGCGGATGTTGAACAAACCTTGCAACCCTGGGATAAATCCCACTTGGTTGTGGTGAATAATACAGTCAATGTACAGTTGCATCCTATTGGCTAGTATTTTGGTGAGAATTTTTGCATCTGTGCTCCTCAAGGATATTGGTCTGTAATTCTCCTTTTGGATGGGGTCTTTGGTTCTGGGATCAAGGTAATGGTGGCATCATAAAATGAATTTGGAAGTTTTCCTTCCATTTCTATTTTTTGGAACAGTTTCAGAAGAATAGGTATTAATTCTTCTTTAAATGTTTGGTAGAATTCCCCTGGGAAGCCATCTGGCCATGGGCTCTTGTTTGTTGGGAGATTTTTGATGACTGCTTCAATTTCCTTAGTGGTTATAGGTCTGTTCAGGTTTTCTATTTCTTCCTGGTTCAGTTTTGGTAGTTGATACATCTCTAGGGATGCACCCATTTCTTCCATGTTATCTAATTTGCTGGCATACAGTTGCTCATACTATGTTCTTATAACTGTTTGTATTTCTTTGGTGTTGGTTGTGATTGCTCCTCTTTCATTCATGATTTTGTTGATTTGGGTCATTTCTCTCTATTTTTGATAAGTCTGGCAGGGGTTTATCAATGTTGTTAATTCTTTCAAAGAACCAGCTCCTAGTCTCGTTGATTTGTTCTACTGTTCTTTTGGTTTCTATTTCATGAATTTCTGCTCTGATCTTTATTATTTCTCTTCTCCTGCTGTGCTTAGGGTTTAGGCTTTATTTGTTGTTCTTTCTTCAGCTCCTTTAGGTGTAGGGTTACGTTGTATATTTGAGACCTTTCTTGGTTCTTGAGAAAGGCTTGTATTGCTATATACTTTCCTCCTAGGACTGCCTTTGCTGCATCCCAAAGATTTTGAACAGTTGTGTTTTCATTTTCATTTGTTTCCATGATTTTTTTAGAATTCTTCTTTAATTTTCTGGTTGACCTATTCATTCTTTAGTAGGAGGCTCTTTAGCCTCCATGGATTTGATTTCTTTCCGACTTTCCTCTTGTGATTGAGTTCTTGTTTCAAAGCATCATGGTCTGAAAATATGCAGGGAATAATCCCAATCTTTTGGTACTGGTTGAGACATGATTTGTGACCCAGGATGTGATCTATTCTGGAGAATGTTCCTTGGGCACTAGAGAAGAATGTGTATCCTGTTGCTTTGGGATGGAATGTTCTGAATATATCTGTGAAGTTCATCTGGTCCAGTATGTCATTTAAAGCCTTTATTTCCCTATTAATCTGCTTAGATGATCTGTCCATTTCAGTGAGGGGGGGCGTTAAAGTCCTCTACTATTATTTTACTGTTGTCGATGTGTTTCTTTGCTTTTGTTATTAATTGGCTTATATAATTGGCTGCTCCCGTTTAGGGACATAGATATTTAAAATTATTAGATCTTCTTGTTGGATAGACCTTTTAAGTATGATATAGTGTCCTTCCTCATCTCTTATTACAGTCTTTACTTAAAATCTAATTTGTCTGATATAAGGATTGCCACCCCAGCTTTCTTTTGGTGTCCATTAGCATGGTAAATGGTTTTCCACCCCCTCACTTTCAATGTGGGGGTGTCTTTGAGTCTAAAATGAGTCTCTTGCGGACAGCATATTGATGGGTCTTGTTTTTCTTTTCATCTGATACCCTCTGTCTTTTGATTGGAGCATTTAGCCCATTTATATTCAGGGTAACTATTGAAAGATATGAATTTAGTGTCATTGTATTGCCTGTAAGGTGACTATTACTGTATATTGTCTGTGTTCCTTTCTGGTCTATGTTGCTTTTAGGCTCTCTCTTTGCTTAAAGGACCCCTTTCAATATTTCTTGTAGGGCAGGTTTCATGTTTGCAAATTCCTTTATTTTTTGTTTGTCCTGGAAGCTTTTTATCTCTCCTTCTATTTTCAATGACAGCCTAGCTGGATATAGTATTCTTGGCTGCATATTTTTCTCATTTAGTGCTCTGAATATATCATGCCAGTCCTTTCTGTCCTGCCAGGTCTCTGTGGATAGGTCTTTTGCCAATCAAATGTTTCTACCATTGTAGGTTACAGGTCTCTTGTCCCAAGCTGCTTTCAGGATTTTCTCTTTGTCTCTGAGAATCGTAAGTTTTACTATTAGATGTCAGGGTGTTGACCTATTTTTTTTTATTTTGAGGGGGGTTCCCTGTGCCTCTCGGATTTTGATGCCTGTTTCCTTCCCCCAAATTAGGGAAGTTCTCTGCTATAATTTGCTCCAATATACCGTCTGCTCCTCTCTCTCTTCATCTGGGATCGTTATTATTCTAATATTGTTTCATCTCATGGTATCACTTATCTCTTGAATTCTGCCCTCGTGATCTAGTAGTTGTTTATCTCTCTTTTTCTCAGCTTCTTTATTTTCCATCATTTGGTCTTCTCTATCACTAATTCTCTCTTCTGCCTCATTTATCCTAGCAGTTAGAGCCTCCATTTTTGACTGCACCTCATTAATAGCCTTTTTGATTTCGACTTGGTTAGATTTTAGTTCTTTTATTTCTCCAGAAAGGTTTTCTCTAGTATCTTCCATGCTTTTTGCAAGCCCAGCTAGTATTTTTAAAATCGTCATTCTGAACTGTAGTTCCGACATCTTACTAATGTCCGTATTGATTAGGTCCCTGGTAGATGGTACTCCCTCTTGCTCTTTTTTTTTTTTTTTGAGGTTAGTTTTTCCATCTTGTCATTTTTTCCAGATGAGAATCGATGAATGAGAGTACAAAATGCTAACAGGGTAACAATGACCCCCGAAAAATTTACACTAAAGAAATCAGAAGAGACCTGAAACCGGGGGAAAAGAAAGGGAAAGAAAGAAAAAAGAAAAAAAGGAAAAAGATAAAAAACAAAGAAACATACAAAAAACAACAGAATATGATTAAATATGATCAGGCTGGTGCATAGATCAGTTTCAAACACTAGATTTGGGGTGTATTTTGGTCTGTTAGAAGAAAGTGCCTCCCAAAATTTTAAAGAAAGAATAGCTTATATATGTACAAAAATAGGGTAAATACGATGAAGGGATGGAATATGACTGTAGAGATGAAAATTATAAAAGATTTTTGTAAAAGGAATTGATAAGTTGGTTGAAAAAAGAAAGAAGAGGATTTGAAAAAAAAAGGGGAGAGAATGTGATCAGGCGGGAGACTAGAACAAAGCCATACACTAGAGATTTAGGGTATATTTTGGTCTGTTAGAAGAAACTGTATCCCAAAATTTTAAAGAGAGAACAACTTATATATATATATATATATACTAAAAATAAGGTAAACTAATATGATGGGATAGAATATGACTCTAAAATTGACAAATAGAAAAGTTTTTTTTAAAAAAGGGATTGATAAGTGTTGGTTTAAAAAGGGAAAAAGAAAAATTAAAAAAAAAAGAAAATTAAAAAAATTAACTTTGAAAGACTAAAGAATCATGGGAAAAGAAGCCATGAATTCTATGTGCTCTAGTCCCCTAGCAGTAGCGTTCTGCTGTTCTCATTGATCGGTAACCTTGGTCTTGGTGGGCTGTTCTTGCTGATCTTCTGAGGGAGGGGCCTGTTGCCGTGGTTCCCAAATGTCTTTGCCGGAGGTGGAATTGTCCTGCCCTTGCTGGGCTAAGTGATCTGCTCTGGTTTGCTCTCGGGAGCTTTTGTTCCCTGCAAGCTTTCCTTATAGGTTTGGAGGGCGAAAGTGAAAATGGTGGCCTCCCAATCTCCGCCCCAGAGGAGCCGAGAAGTGGGGGCCCCACATCTCAGTGAGCCCACAGAGAAAAGCAGTCTATCACTCCCATCTCTCCAGTCTCCGGCCACACTCCATGCTCACCCGGCCTGTGACTGAGCATTTCTATCTCTGGCACACGACCCCATTTGGAGTCTCCAAACCCAGGAGATCCGTGTGGTGCACTTCTGCGCCACTCCTCCCAGGGGAGGAAGGTGAGTCTCCCCCGATTTGCTGCTTGTTGGGTCCCTGCTGGAAGAGCAGTGGCCTGATTGTGCTGCTGATCATGGTTTATGGCAACCCCAAGCTGAGAGCCCGTGGCTCTGCTTCATCTCTGCCGCCGGCTTCCCAGCTCTGATACCTGGGAGCTCTGCTGCACTCAGGCACCCCCGGTCTTTCTGTGACCCCGAGGGTCCTGAGACCACACTGTCCCACGAGGGTTCCACCCCCCACTTAGCCACTGGAGCGACGTCCCTCAGCTGAGCCGACTACTAAAACTTCCAATTTTGTGTTCTGCTGCTCTATCACTTGCCAGTAGCGGCCGACAGAGGCCTCTCCCCTGCCATCTATCTTCCTGAATATCACCTAAGATTCACTTCTCTGCACATTCTACTTTTCAGAAAGTGGTCGCTTTTCTGTTCAGAGTTGCTGCTATTCTTTTCTTCTATCTCCTGTTGAGTTCATAGGTGTTCAGAATGGTTTGATCCCTATCTACCTGAATTCCCAGGACCAGACAAAATTTAAGTCTCCTACTCCTCTGCCATCTTGCTCCTCCCTCATAGGCTTAGTTTATTACAAAGAAAATAACGCTAATGAAAAGGTTTGGTGAGGAAAGGTGGTTACTGAGTGTAGTCATTAAAAAAATAATGCTGAAAAAAATGATACCTTAGATTATATTTCTTATTTGTTTCTTTCCGCTTTAGTTCCTATAATCCTCTCTTTTCAAGTAGGTTAAAATGTGTAGAAAAGTTCACATGTGGAAGGTAACCAACCACCGTGTGATATCCATGAATTTGGGCACCTTATAGAAACAGGTCATGTTGAGAAATAATAACTTTGGCCTTCCTACCTCTATCAAAGCCTACACATATCTAGAAAATATTAAAACAACAGATTGATCTCCTTTTGAAGGGATCATAAAATATAAAATTAACATTGTTGATAGGAAAATAAATCCTGTTTTTTTTTTATGCTAAAGCTTTAAGCAGGTAAAAATTAAATTGGTTGAGGAGCAGCTGGGTGGCTCAGTTAAGTGTCTGCCTTCAGCTCAGGTCATGATCTCAGGGCCCTGGGATTGAGCCACACATTGGGCTCCCTGCTCGGCAGGGAGCCTGCTTCTTCCTTTCCCTCTTCCACTGTATGCACTCTCTCTGTCTCTCTCAAATAAATAAATAAAATCTTAAAAAAATTAAATAGGGTGAAAAATTCAGTAAATCCAGCTAGATTTTTCAATACTAACATAATCAAAACAACCAAATAAAAGAAACTTATTTTTTTAAGTTGGTGCATTCTAAATATTTCTAAATAATGTAGCATTTTAATTGAGAATTATCAGAAATACCCATATGTGTACATATATAAAGTATATAATGTATAAAGTATCATATTTCCAAAAATTAAAATGGAATATGAAACTATGTACAATGAGACTCATAAATTATTGATGGTAGTACAAATTGGTTAAAAAAGTTTTGGTATCATATAAAGAGGTTCTCATGCCTGTAGTCAGCAGAAAAGGCCAATGATGAGGTTCTGAGCTTAAATACAAGGGAAATTTGACTTCTTGGTCAGTCCCAGCAAGTCTGCTGTACCAAGACCAGGTTCTTTGTTGGGAAGGATGAATATCTTGGTCAATATACTTGAAAATTTTTTATCACTAGATTTCCCTGAAACCCCTAGGCCTAACTAAGTGGCTCACTCCACTCTTCTAAGGCTGGCAGCACTCCCTGTATAAAGATGATGCAAGACAATAGTGTCAACATTGGAATATAACCCATTTCCCCTCTGACCTGCCAGAAGTCACAACATAACCTAGCTGGGTACATGCTGGGCCCACTGAGGGAGGAGAGGGCTTATATACTGAAAGAAGTGTGGGACCTTGCCAACATGCATGGCCAGAGCTGAGAGAATGGGTTCAGTTTGGATCCTGAGAATGCTGGACCAAGTGGGGAGGAACATAAAGTTTAATAAGGGCCAGCTTATGGATAGGAGAATAATCACCTACAATATAGGCTTTAACTCCCTGAAAATAACCCTGGAAGACAGTGCTAACATGCTGCTAAGATGGCTTCTGGAAATTTGGAGGGAGCAATGGTACACACCAGAGCAGACAATAGGAAAACAAAAGATCAAAAGGTACAGAAAAGTGGGGCGCCTGGCTGGCTCTGTTGATAGAGCATGCTACTCTTGATCTCAGGGTTGTGAATTAAAGCCCCAGGTTGGGCATAGAGCTTACTTAAAAAAAAAAAAAAAGGTACAGAAAAGTGAGTATGGTACAGTATATATTTCAGGATATACTAAGGTGAAAAAAACCCACCAGGTGACCATGTTCTATGGAAGATTCCAGAGGACACGGTTTGCCAACGTCATAAGAAATGCACTAAATAGGCATGAATTACATTGACATGCTCAGTGGTGCTGTCCTCCAAGGTTGATCATAGGAGATGCTGTTATGGAGCAATATTTCTGATAGCAATGATGAACACAATTATTATCAAGAATGGCAGTCATAATGGCAGCCAGGGATTGTTCACCCATATAGGCTAATGGAGATGGTTAATAAAACTCAGCATTCTTTGCAGAGATAGATGGGCAGCCAACAAGGGTATTGTTCCCAGTTATATGTTTAAAACAGATCTAAAGTGAATGATCATGAAATTGAGAAGAGCTGCCTCAATAAAAATTCATGATCTCTTGCCTAATTTCTGGACCCAAGCCAGTTTTTAGGTACCAAGCCTACAAACTAAAACAAAAACAAAAAACCAGGTTTCTCATGAAGAAGGACCCAGAAGCTCATCACACATATGTGTTAATGCTTCCCACAGCCCTGAAAAAGTGCTTACAGACACTTAAGTATACACCAACTAGGAAAAGGGGAATAAAGACACGTACAGGACTGCTGGAGATAGTATACAAAATTAGGCAGTAGTGTGTGATTTGCCCTGTTAAAGTCCTGGAGAGAGAGAATGAATGGAAGATTGAGAGGAAAGAGGTCAAGGGAAGAGAGCTGGAAAGACCTTTGGGAATATGAAGTATGAAGAGCTTGAAGAACTTTTTATCCCATGTTGGAGCCTACAAGACAGCAGCCACCACAGAAAAGGCAGACACAATCAGAGAGACAGATTATTTAGTCAGCTGACATCAGCCAACTCCCCACTGAGCACTCCAGGGGTAGCACAATGGGTACATGAACAGAGTGGCTGTGGTAGGAGAGCCAGACGCTATGAATAGGTCCAACATCATGGCTCCAACTTGTTAGGACTGATCTACCTACTGCCCAGGCCACACATCATATTTGCCAGCTACAGAAACAAACACTGATATCCTGATTTGGCACCATCCCTCTGGGAGAACAACCAGACACTTGGCAAGCTGAAATACACTGGAAAACTTCCACCCTGGAAGAGGAATTGGTTCATCTCAACTGAAATTGATACATATTCCACGTGTGAGTTTGCTTTTGCTGCCCAAAGGATCTTAGCCAGCACCACTGTCCACAGATTTACGAAGTGTTTAATCCATTGGCATAGGATCTTATGAACATTGAATTGAACCAAGGCACCACCTACATTAAATGAAGTATGGAGGTGGACATATGACTACGAGGATCCACCAATGCTATCACACCCCAAAGCTGCTAGCCTAGCAGTGATGGAATGGCCTTTTGAATTTGCAACTGAGGTGCCAGCTTGGAGTGATACTTTGCCAACATGGGGTAAGATACAGTATACACCAAGATTGTTTAAGAACCAAGGGCAAATATAAGAGTGGTTCATTTGCCATTTCTCCCAGTGACCCATGTAGGAAAAATATTCTTCCCATACTCAAAACCCTAGGCCCTGAAGGTCTAAAAGTTTCCCAGAGGGGAAACACTTCCAAAGAGGATACATCAAGAAAAATGATTTTTTAAAAAAGATTTGATTTATCTATTTGAGAGAGAGAGAGAGAGAGGGAGAAGTAAACTCCTTGCTGAGCAGAGTCCAACACGGGGCTTGATCCCAAGACCCTGAAATCATGATCTGAGCCAAAGGCAGATGCTTAACCAACTGAGCCACCCAGGCACCCCAAGAAAAATGAAATTTTATGCTAAAGTTGCCACCTAGTGACTCTGAGCATCTTGTATCAACAGACCAGCAAACAGGGAAGTCACAATTCTGGCAGGGATTCTGATCATCAGGAGGAGATAAGTCTGATGTGTTATGAGAGGGTGATGATCATGTTTAATATTCAGGTAATTCACTAGGGCATTTTTGATACCCTCCTGACCGATGGTAAATGGTGAAGTGCAACAACCTGAGAAGGACAAGGTGTTTAGGAACTCAGACCTCTTAGAGAAGATGGTCTGGATCACTCTACATGATAATCCATCTAGACAAGCAGAGGGGCTGAGAATGAGGGGACCCTAGTAGGAAAGGAAAGAGATGATGAGTGTTAATTGTGACCCAGAAACCAACTGCTATAGCAGGGCTTTATTTTACCCCACTAGCCCTCCTCTTGCAAGCTTTCCCAGGAAAAGAGACAAACTAAAATCCTGGAAGAACATTTTCCCCATGAGATTAAATGAATCAAGTGAATCTCATTAGCCCAGTGTGGGTACTAAGTAGATACTAAGTGTACCTCTTCAATCTCCTCTTCAAGAAAGATGGTGAAAGTGGGGGTATAAGGGCTCAGCCCCCTTGCCCATCTGGGTCACCCATCTCTGGAGTCCTTTGGTGCAACTGCATCTCAATTCAACTTCCTTCTCTACTGAAACACCCTTGCCCCCACTCCCTCACAGGTAATGATGCCAAGAGGACTCCCCAGTAAACTTCCAGCATGTCAATCTCCATCACCTTTTCTAGGGAAGCTAATCTAAGTCAGAAGCTAAACACAGAAGAACATATATAGTATAACCATATTTATATAAAGCTCAAACACAGGCAAAAATAAAATATAGTGTTAGATATCAGGGCAGTGGTTTCTTTTGAAGGGCAGCAATGGCTCCAAGAGGAGATAAGAGGCTATTGAAGAATGGATAATGTTTTATTTCTTAATGGAGGCTAATGACATGGATATGGTCACTGAAAACTCATCAAGCTAGAAATTATGATTGCTAGCATTTTATTTATATATTCTGTACTTCAAGATAATGTTTTTTAGAAATCCACACTTCACAACCCTTGACAATTCAGGAATGATTTCACCTTTGAGGTGCCACAAGATGATCAAGATAAATATGAATTATCACCTTCATCCTTAAGCTCTGAATTCAACAATCTGTATTCAATGCCAGACTTATATACTCACTAACCATATAAAACTGATCAGATTTTCAACCCTGTTAACCCTGTTTTTTCAATTCTCCTATGAATGAAAATAGTACCATATGGAATTGCTGTGAATTAATAAATAAGATGATTCATTTAAAGAATAGAAGACTAAGAATATAGTAAACTTTTAGAAACATGTCAATAATCATGGTTCCTTTTTATGAAGGGATTAGAGTGTGTTTAAACTATTTCTACAACATCTCTGGAAATTGCTTTTCAAAATAAAGATGAGATAGTTTTGTTTTAGCCATAAAAAAATAAATAGAAGTTACCTGATTTAGAGTACACTGAAGAGTTATATTTATGTAATGCTCAGTTTATAAATAATCATTGTTATTATGACATCTATTTAGTCTGTTACAAAAATAGTGGTAAGTAACAGAGACTATATTCTCTCTCAGCAGAGTGAGAGTCGGTGGTATCTTCATATTATCCAATAAACGTAGGCTATATAACTTGATATTCTCATATTCGAATTCTAACTTTATCAATTACTAGCTGCAACAACCTGCACAAGTTATTTCTCTTTTGAATCCTAGTTCTTCATCTCTAAAGTAAAGATGAGGCATGCCTGGGTGGCTCAGTCAGTTAAGCGTCTGCCTTTGGCTCATGATCTCGGGGTCCTGGGATCCAGTCCCACATCAAACTCTGCTCAGTGGGGAGTAGGCTTCTCCCTCTCCCTCTGCCCCTCTGCCTGCTTGTGAGCTCTCTCCACTTCTCTCAAATAAACAAGTAAAATCTTTAAAAATAAAGACAATGATGATCACTTTACAGGGTTTTCTGTTATACTATATAAGGCAACATTGTACTTAGAACACTGGGTTGATTGAAATGGTTCTAATTCCTTTTCCTATTTATGGTCAAGGACATGTTTACATGATGGCTGCTGATATTAGAGGAATAATCTTTCATCAATAAATAATTCTCAAAAAAATTTTAAATCAAGTACCATGTTTCTTTTTTTTATTTTTTTAAAGATTTTATTTATTTATTTGAGAGAGAGAGAATGAGAGATAGAGAGCACGAGAGGGAAGAGGCTCAGAGGGAGAAGAAGACTCCCCGCCGAGGAGGGAGCCCAATGCGAGACTCGATCCTGGGACTCCAGGATCATGACATGAGCCGAAGGCAGTCGCTTAACAAACTGAGCCACCCAGGCGCCCTCAAGTACCATCTTTCATATTCCATATAAACCTTAGTATCTAGCACAGAGACTTATAATAATATATTATTAACTAATGCTTAAAATGGATGAATAAAAATTGCATGGAGAGGGGGCAGAGCAAGATGGCAGAGGAGTAGGAGACCTGGATTTCGTCTGGTCTCCGAATTCAGCTAAATAGGGATCAAACCATTCTGAACACCTAGGAACTCAACAGGAGATCGAAGAAGAGAGTAGCAACAACTCTCTGAAGAGAGAAGCGACCACTTACTGGAAGTTTTCCTCCATCACTTCATTGTATCAACCCTTATTTTGTACATATATAAGTCTTTCTTCCTTTAAAATTTTAGCAGGCACTTTCTTCTAACAGACCAAAATACACCCAAAATCTAGTGTGTGGCACTGATCTATGCACTAGCCTGATCATATTTGATCATATTCTGTTTTTTTTTGTTTTATTCTGTTTTTGTTTTTTATCTTTTTCTTTTTCTTTTTTTTCTCTTTCTTTTTTCTTTCTTTCCCTTTCTTTTCCCCTGGTTTCAGGTCTTTTCTGATTTCTATAGAGTATATTTGCTGGGGATGTTGTTAACCTGTTAGCATTCTGTTCTCTCATTCATCTATTCTCCTCTGGACAAAATGACAAGAAAAAAAAATCACCTCAGCAAAAAGAACAAGAGGTAGTACCGTCTGCCAGGGACCTACTCAATACGGACATTAGTATGATGTCAGAACTAGAGTTCAGAATCACGACTTTAAAGATACTAGCTGGGCTTGAAAAAAGTGTGGAAGTTATTAAAGAAACCCTTTCTGGAGAAATAAAAGAACTAAAATCTAACCAAATCAAAATAAAAAAGGCTATTAATGAGGTGCAATCAAAAATGGGGGCACTAACTGCTAGGATAAATGAGGCAGAAGAGAGAATCAGCGATATAGAAGACCAAATGATGGAAAATAAAGAGGCTGAAAAAAAGAGAGATAAACAACTACAAGATCAAGAGGGCAGAATTCAAGAGAGAAGCGATACGATAAGACAAAACAACATTAGAATAATTGGGATTCCAGAAGAAGAAGAAAGAGAGAGAGGGGCAGAAGTTATATTGGAGCAAATAATAGCAGAGAAATTCCCTAATGTGGGGAAGGAAACAGGCATCAAAATCCAGGAGGCACAGAGAACCCCTCTCAAAATCAATAAAAATAGGTCAACAACCAACATCTAATAGTAAAACTTACGAGTCTCAGAGACAAAGAGAAAATCCTGAAAGCAGCTCGGGACAAGAGATCTGTAACCTACAATGGTAGAAACATTAGATTGGCAACAGACCTATCCACAGAGACCTGGCAGGCCAGAAAGGACTGGCATGATATCTTCAGAGCACTAAATGAGAAAAATATGCAGCCAAGAATACTATATCCAGCTAGGCTGTCACCGAAAATAGAAGGAAAGGTAGAACGCTTCCAGGAAAAACAAAAACTAAAAGAATTTGCAAACACAAACCAGCCCTAAAAAAATATTGAAAGGGGTCCTCTAAGCAGAGAGAGCCTAAAAGCAGCATAGATCAGAAAGGAACACAGACAATACACAGTCACAGTCACCTTACAGGCAATACAATGACACTAAATTCATATCTTTCAAGAGTTACCCTGAATGTAAATGGGCTAAATGCCCCAATCAAAAGACACAGGCTATCAGATAGGATTAAAAAACAAGACCCATCAATATGCTGTCTGCAAGAGACTCATTTTAGACCCAAAGACACCCCCACTTTGAAAGTGAGGGTGTGGAAAACCATTTACATGCTAATGGACACCAAAAGAAAGCTGGGGTGGCAATCCTTCTATCAGCCAAATTAGATTTTAAAACAAAGACTGTAATAAGAGATAAAGAAGGACACTATATCTTACCTAAAGGGTCTATCCGACAAGAAGATCTAACAATTGTAAATATCTATGCCCTTAACATAGGAGCAGCCAATTATATAAGGCAATTAATAACAAAGGCAAAGAAACACATTGACAGCAATACAATAATAGTGGGGAACTTTAACACCCCCCTGACCGAAATGGACAGATCATCTAAGCAAAAGATCACAAGGAAATAAAGACTTTAAATGAAACACTGGACCAAATGGACTTCACAGACATATTCAGAACATTCCATCCCAAAGCAACGGAATACACATTCTTCTCTAGTGCCCATGGAAAATTCTCCAGAACTGATCACATCCTGGGTCACAAATTAGGTCTCAAACGATACCAAAAGATTGGGATCATTCCCTGCATATTTTCAGACCACAATGCTTTGAAACTAGAACTCTATCACAAGAGGAAAGTCGGAAAAAACTCAAATACATGGAGGCTAAAGAGCATCCTACTAAAGAATGAATGGGTCAACCAGGAAATTAAAGAATTTAAAAAAAATCATGGAAACCAATGAAAATGAAAACACAACCATTCAAAATCTTTGGGATACAACAAAGGCAGTCCAGAGAGGAAAGTATATAGCAATGCAGGCCTTTCTCAAGAAACAAGAAAGGTCTCAAATACACAACCTAACCCTACACCTAAAGGAGCTGCAGAAAGAACAGCAAATAAAGCCTAAACCCAGCAGGAGAAGAGAAATAATAAAGATCAGAGCAGAAATCAATGAAATAGAAACCAAAAGAACAGTAGAACAGATCAATGAAACGAGGAGCTGGTTCTTTGAAAGAATTAACAAGATGGATAAACCCCTGGCCAGACTTATCAAAAAGAAAAGAGAAATGACCCAAATCAACAAAATCATGAATTAAAGAGGGGAGATCACAACCAAAACCAAAGAAATACAAACAATTATAAGAACATAGTATGAGCAACTGTATGCCAGCAAATTAGATAACCTGGAAGAAATGGGTGCATTCCTAGAGAGATATCAACTACCAAAATTGAACCAGGAAGAAATAGAAAACCTGAACAGACCTATAACCACTAAGGAAATTGAAGCAGTCATCAAAAATTTCCCAAGAAACAAAAGCCCAGGGCCAGACAGCTTCCCAGGGGAATTCTATCAGACTTTTAAAGAAGAATTAATACCTATTTTCCTGAAACTGTTCCAAAAAATAGAAATGGAAGGAAAACTTCCAAACTCATTTTATGAGGCCAGCATTAGCTTGATCCCAAAATCAGACAAAGACCCCATCAAAAAGGAGAATTACAGACCAATATCCTTGATGAACATGGATGCAAAAATTCTCACCAAAATACTAGCCAGTAGGATCCCACAGTACATTAAAAGGATTATTCACCATGACCAAGTGGGATTTATCCCTGGGCTGCAAGGCTGGTTCAACATCTGCAAATCAATCAACGTGATACAATACATCAACAAAAGAAAGAACAAGATTCATATGATCCTCTCAATAGATGCAGAAAAAGCATTTCACAACGTACAGCATCCTTTCTTGATCAAAACTCTTCAGAGTATAGGGATAGAGGGTACATACGTCAATATCATGAAAGCCATCTATGAAAAGCCTACAGCAAATATCATTCTCAATGGGGAAAACCTGAGAGCTTTTCCCCTAAGGTCAGGAACAGGGCAGGGATGTCCACTCTCACCACTGCTATTCAACATAGTATTAGGAGTCCTAGCCACAGCAATCAGAGAAATGAAAGAAATCAAATGTATCCAAATCAGCAAAGAGGAAGTCAAACTCTCACTCTTTGCAGATGATATGATACTGTATGTGGAAAACCCAAAAGACTCCACCCCAAAACTGCTAGAACTCATACAGGAATTCAGTAAAGTGGCAAGATATAAAATCAATGCACAGAAATCAGTGGCATTCCTATACACCAACAACAAGACAGAAGAGAGACAAATCAAGGAGTCAATCCCATTTACAATTGCACCCAAAACCATAAGATACCTAGGAATAAATCCAACCAGAGAGGCAAAGGATCTGTACTCAGAAAACTATAAAATACTCATGAAAGAAATTGAAGAAGATATAAAGAAATGGAAAAACGTTCCATGCTCATGGATTGGAAGAACAAACATTGTGAAGATGTCAATGCTACCTAGAGCAATCTACACATTCAATACAATCCCCATCAAAATACCATCCACTTTTTTCAAAGAAATGGAACAAATAATCCTAAACTTTGTATGGAACCAGAAGACACCCCGAATAGCCAGAGGAATGTTGAAAAAGAAAAGCAAAGCTGGCGGCATCACAATTCCGGACTTCCAGCTCTATTACAAAGCTGTCATCATCAAGACAGTATGGTACTGGCACAAAAACAGACACATCGATCAATGGAACAGAATCGAGAGCCCAGAAATGGACCCTCAACTCTATGGTCAACTCATCTTTGACAAAGCAGGAAGGAATGTCCAATGGAAAAAAGACAGTCTCTTCAACAACTGGTGTTGGGAAAATTGGACAGCCACATGCAGAAGAAGGAAACTGGACCATTTCCTTACACCATACACAAAAATAGACTCCAAATGGTTGAAAGATCTACACGTGAGACAGGAGTCCATCAAAATCCTAAAGGAGAACACAGGCAGCAACCTCTTCGACCTCAGCCGCAGCAACTTCTTCCTAGAAACATCGCCAAAGGCAAGGGAAGCCAGGGCAAAAATGAACTATTGGAATTTCATCAAGATCAAATCTTTTGGACAGCAAAAGAAACAGTCCACAAAACCAAAAATAGCTGACAGAATGGGAGAAAATATTTGCAAATGACATATCAGATAAAGGGCTAGTATCCAAAATCTATAAAGAACTTATCAAAGTGAACACCCAAAGGACAAATAATCCAATCAAGAAATGGGCAGAAGACATGAACAGACATTTTTCCAAAGAAGACATCCAAATGGCCAACAGGCACATGAAAAAGTGCTCAACATCGCTCGGCATCAGGGAAATCCAAATCAAAACCTCAACGAGATATCACCTCATACCGTCAGAATGGCTAGAATTAACAAGTCAGGGAACGACAGATGTTGGCGGGGATGTGGAGAAAGGGGAACCCTCCTACACTGTTGGTGGGAATGCCAGCTGGTGCAACCCCTCTGGAAAACAGTATGGAGGTTCCTCAAACAGTTGAAAATAGAGCTACCCTACGATCCAGCAATTGCACTACTTGGTATTTACCCCAAAGATACAAATGTAGGGATCTGAAGGGGTACATGCACTCCAATGTTTATAGCAGCACTGTCCACAATAGCCAAGCTGTGGAAAGAGCCAAGATGTCCATCGACAGATGAATGGATAAAGAAGAAGTGGTATATATACAGAATGGAATATTATGCAGCCATCAAAAGGAATGAGATCTTGCCATTTGCAACAACATGGATGTAACTGGAGGGTGTTATGCTGAGTGAAATAAATCAATCAGAGAAAGACATGTATCATATGACCTCGCTGATATGAGGAATTTTTAACCTCGGGAAACAAACCGAGGTTTGCTGGAGTGGTGGGGGGTGGGAGGGATGGGGTGGCTGGGTGATAGACATTGGGGAGGGTATGTGCTGTGGTGAGCGCTGTGAATTGTGCAAGACGTTTGAATCACAGACCTGTACTTCTGAAGCAAATAATGCAATATATGTTAAGAAAAAAAAAAGAAGAAGATAGCAGGAGGGGAAGAATGAAGGGGGGAAATCAGAGGGGGAGACGAACCATGAGAGATGATGGACTGAAAAACAAACTGAGGGTTCTTGAGGGGAGGGTCGTGGGGGGATGGGTTTGCCTGGTGATGGGTATTAAAGAGGGCACGTTCTGCGTGGAACACTGGGTGTTAGGAACAAACAATGAATCATGGAACACTACATCAAAAACTCAATATGTAATGTATGGTGATTACCATAACAATAAAAAAATTTTAAAAAGTTGCATGAAAATGGAATCCATAATTTAGACCACAGTATCATGTTCTGGACAACTTTTCCAATTAGCGTTTTACAACTTGAATTATGAAATTGATTTTTTAAATGTGATAATATGACAATGTTTTATAATATATAAGCCACAAAAAATTAGTTTGTAGTACTAAAATTTATTGTTACTTGCATTAGAAATTAGTATTTTTTAAATCAGAAAACTTGTGTGTAATATATTAGGTTACAGATTTTTAAAGTCCATTACAATGTAATTCTACATAATGAACTGTCTTTTAAGAAAGTAATAATAACTCAATATTCCAAGAACAAATAGTAATATTTTTTACTATAAGTTTGATTTACCTTTACTCTCCTGTTGTAAAACTAAGCTTGGTGGAATGTAAATGATATGTATAAATTTTGTACTTCAGCTGATAGAGGCTCAAATATAAGCTTTGTTCCTTACTAGCTTTGAGTCTTAAGCCGTTTCTTATCTTATCTTATCTTATCTCTCTATCTGAGCCTCAGTTTCTTCATCTATAAATGGAAGTAGCACCTGCCTCCAAGGGTAGTTGTGAAAAATAGAAGCAAAGTCAGGAAAGAGCCTAACACACTGAAATGGAATAGGAATTCAATAAAAGGGGTTTTGTAACATAATAAAATAAAAAAATAAATAAAGGGGGCTATTTATGTCATGAGCTTTGCATTACAAATTATATTATTGGTGAGTCCCTGAGAATTGATTTAGTTTTAATTTTTACAGAACTTGTCAGTTCTTTCTCTTTTAATTGTTTTGAGGTTTCACAGTAAAATACAAACCTGCAATCCTATTCATTATGTTTATGCTGTTCAATAAACACATTACAGTATTTCAATTCTGGCACTAGTATCTTGGCAAGCATTCTGGCTAGAATATATCTTATGCTTCAGGACTTAACTGTGTAGTGACATATTAATACATCATGAACGTCTACAAAGATGCAGTGGCCTTTAAGAATGAACAAGGCATATGTTCGCACTTCATCACAAAATATTGTCTATCCTGTCATTATTTATTGTCAGATGTCCTGGCAATTGTGTCCTTTGTGGATAATTTATAATAATTTCAAATTCCATAATAAGCTAATACCAAGTTCAGACTGTTAATAGGCTGCTAATCTGAGTTATGCTACCCTAGAAGGTAATATCAGAATAGACACATTTCATTAATAATAAATTCTACACTTACATTCATGAAATGTAAAGAATTACTTATTGATATGAGCCATTTTCTAATTCAAGTAAGAACTTTACCAGAAGACATTTGGAGAACATAAAATGTGACTTTTGAAAAAATATTAAACATGTTTGGTTAATATCTGAAACATTAAGAAGTCTACAAATTACCTATATACACATACACCTATATAATTCTAAATGCCCAAAGGTAATGCTCATTACTTAACTTTCTTTAAGATCCAGTAATCTTCTAAATATTTACTTATAGCTATAGAAGGTAAGAAATGCTGTTATCAGTTTTTTGAAGACCAGTATAATATGCTATAGGAAATATGCACTAATTGCAAAGTGCCTTTTGATTTGCCTGTTTTTCAGTCCATCAAAAACATAATGGCATGGGAGACAGACACAGGCTTTACAGTCAGGTCGACCTGGGTTCAAACATGAGTTCAGTCACTTACTGGACCTGGTTTTGCCATTATATGTTTCTCTTTCTCAAAATTTCAAAAGTGTAGTATATTTTAAGAAAACTATACTTCCTAACACCCCGGGACTTGATTTATACTCATCACTGTGAGGATCAGAAGTCAAGGGCATATTTGCATTTTTTACTTATTTCAGTGATCCTATACCCATTGGAGGTGCTCAATCCTTGTTTTGTTCAGGGGGTCTGCAAGATCAAAACTATTTTCATAATAATGCTAAGAATTAAGTCATTTCCACTTTCCATTCTCATTCTCTCATGAGTTTTCAGTGGAATTTTCCAGAAGTTATATTATGTGACATTGCAATCCACTGAATACAGAAAGGAGATATGAGACTCCAGCTGCATTCTGTCTTAAATCAGACAGTAAATAGATTAGGAAAACTATAAAACAATCAATAAAATATCACTAAATATACTTTGTTCTATAAAATGTTTAATTTTCAAAAAAAGTTATGTTAATACAGGGCACCTGGGTGGCTCAGTTGGTTAGGCATCTGCCTTCAGCTCAGGTCATGATCTTAGGGTCCTGGGATGAAGCCCCATATCGGGCTCCCCACTCAGTGAGGAGTCTGCCTCTCTCTCTCCCTCTGCCCCTCCTCCTGCTCCTGCTCTCTCTCACGTGTACACTCTCTTTCTCAAAAAAATAAAATCTTAAAAAAATAAAGATAAGTCCATTGTATATTAACATAACCTTTTTTATAGATTTTATTTATTTGAGAGAGAGAGCACGCACATCTATGCAAGCGGGGGAGAGGGGCAGAGTGAGAGAGAGTCTGAAGCAGACTCCAAGCTGAGCACAGAGCCTGATGCTGGGCTTGATCTCATGACCATGAGATCATGACCTGAGTGGAAACCAAGAGTCAGACACTTAACTGACTAAACCACCCAGGTGCCCCTTATTTTTATTTTTAAATGAATTAATACATTACTTAAAATATCTTAGCTTTAATTTCTAATATATATAACCTACACAAGCAAAAGATCTTTCAAGTTTTCAATAAATTTTGTGTAAAGGGGTCTTGAATACCTCATTGTAACGATTTAGTAAAAAATAAGAGCTCTGGAGACTTTCAACTTCCACCTAGGCATATGAAAAGCTGGGAGAGATCACTCCTAAACTTATAATGGAAAGTTGGACAAGTTGAAAATTCATGAACTTTTTGTACCCACTGGACAGCTGAGGTGGTGGGGTGTGCAAACAACTGGCTCAACATCTAAGGAAAGATGAGAAAAGACCTGGGGGAAAGGAACAGTAAAAAAGGGTCACAGAACTCCACCTGGAACCTTCTTCCCTATCTCCCCTACAGAAATAAAGCATTAATCTGTTGGGAAAAAGGCAACTAATACTTACACCTTAGGGCACTGGAAAAAAACCCACTGCAGCTACGGGAAGAAAACAGAAACAAAACAATGAACAACCTACTCCTGAGAAAAGGGAAAATACATATGCTAGGCTCAGAATTATAGGTGGAGAAGGGGCAGGAGAACTAAGGAAGCCACACACCTTGAATACCCAAGGATATAGTATCTGCCCAATAGTAAGGGTAAATGAAAACAACAGAAAACACTCTGTCACCACCATGTCTTGCTAATACATCTCAAGTTACATGTGTGGAAAACACTACTCAGAGAGGAACAAAGGTGTGGGAGGATACCTTCTCTGAGGTTCAGAGCAAAAGGAAGACCTAAAGCTAAAAATGAAGCAGATATTGAGGGGGGGAACCCTCAGAAAACCCAGACCCAATCCTGAGCACAAGGTGTCACTAGAGGGATTTGAAGCAGAGTCCACTGAGGTTCATGCCAGTGACAACATACTTCAAAGCTAACCCAACTCCTAACTAGACTTACTCAAACCACTGCACTAAAGAATCAGAAAAAGTAACAGCATGCCCATTTCTTTTTATTTTATTTTATTTTATTATGTTATGTTAATCACCATTCATTACATCATTAGTTTTGGATGTAGTCTTCCATGATTCATTGTTTGCATATAACACCCAGTGGTCCGTTCAATATGTGCCTTCCTTAATACCCATCACCAAGCTAACCCATCTCCCCCCAAACCCCTCAGTTTATTTCTCAGAGTCCATAGTCTCTCATGGTTCGTCTCCCCCTCCTATTTGCCACCCTTCACACAATTCACAGCGCTCACCATTAACACATACCTTCCCCAAGGTCTATCACCCAGGCACCCCATCCCTCCCAACCCCACCAGTCCAGCAACCCCCAGTTTGTTTCCTGAGATTAAGAAGTCCTCATATCAGTGAGATCATATGGTACTTGTCTTTCTCTGATTGACTTATTTCGCTCAGCATAATAAGCTCTAGTTCCATCCATGTCATTGCAAATGGCAAGATTTCATGTTTTTTGATGGCTGCATAATATTCCATTGTATATATATATACCACTTTTTCTTTATCCATTCATCTGTTGATGGACATCTTGGCTCTTCCCATAGTTTGGCTATTGTGGACATTGCTGCTATAAACATTGGGGTGCACGTACCCCTTCAGATCACTACATTTGTATCTTTGGGGTAAGTACCCAGTAGTGCAATTGCTGGATCGTATGGTAGCTCCATTTTCAACTGTTTGAGGAACCTCCATACTGTTTTCCAGAGTGGCTGCACCAGCTTGCTTTCCCACCAACAGTGTAGGAGGGTTCCCCTTTCCCTGCATCCCCGCCAACATCTGTCATTTCCTGACTTGTTAATTTTAGCCATTCTGACTGGTGTGAGGTGGTATCTCATTGAGGTTTTGATTCGGATTTCCCTGATGCCGAGCGATATTGAGCACTTTTTCATGTGTCTATTGGCCATTTGGATGTCTTCTTTGGAATAATGTCTGTTCATGTCTTCTACCCAAAGCATGCCCATTTCTAAGCATAAAAACTGTTTATCTCAGTCTCTATTGAATTACACCAGTGTCCAGTTTTCAATAACAACAGCAAAAAAACACAAGGCACATGGAAAAATAAGAAAAACAATACACTCCCCATAAACAAAGCATCAGCAGAACCAGACTCAGCTATGAAACTGATGTTGGAATTATCTTATAGGGAATTTGAAATAACTATGATTAATGTATTAAAGAATCTAATGGAAAAGGAAGGTGCATATAAGATCAGATTGGAAAGTTCAGCAGACAGACAGAAAAAATAAGAATCAAATGAAAGTGCTAGAATTAAAAAAAATCCACAGTAAAATAGACAAAGAATGTATTCAACATGTCTATTAGTAGATTCAACACAGTTAAAGACTCAAGGTACTTGAGGATACATCAATAGAAATTACTCAAACTAGAATACAGAAAGAAAAGTGAGTGAAGAGAAAAAGGAAAACACAACAGAATATCCAAGATTGATGGAACAATATTAAATGGTCTAACATATATGTAACTGAAATCCTAGGAGAAGAGAAAGAATAGGACATAAGAAATATCTGAAGAAATAATGGCTGAGGATTTTCCAAAAGTAAAGACACCACAAATCCAAGAACTTCAGGAACGTGAGGCAGGGGGGAAAAAAAGAAAAAAGAAAAAAGCTTACAAAACCCACCTAGCCATATCAAATTCAAACTATGGACGAAAAAAAAAGCAAAGAGGAAACATTGTAAACAGCTACAAAAGACACATTATATGCAGAGAAATAAAGATAAAAATTATAGTGGACTTGTAGCTAGAAGACAATGGAATCCTAAAAAAAAAAAAAGTGAACTCAGAATTTTATACCCAGTGAAAATATTTGCAAAAATAAAGAAGTAAAGATATTCTCAAAGAAAACTGAGATAATCCATTGCTAGCATACTACTTTACAAAAAATGGCAAAGGAAATTCTTCAGGCAGAAGGAATATGATGGCAAACAGAAACTTAACATCTACACAAAGAAATGAAGGATGCTGAAAATGTCATAAAAAAATAAAATCTTGCCATTTGCAAGAACATGGATGGAACCAGAAGGATTATGCTAAGTGAAATAAGTCAATCAGTGAAAGACAATTATCATATGATCTCACTCATATATGGAATTTAAGAAACAAAACAGGATCATAAGGGAAGGGAGAGAAAAATAAAACAAGATGAAGTCAGAGAGGGAGACATAGCATAAGAGACTCTTAATCATAAGGAAACAAGCTGAGAGTTGCTGGAGGGGAGGGGGGTTGGGGGTGGGGTAATAGGGTGATGGGCATTATGGAGGTCACATGGTATAATGAGCACTGGGTATTATATAAGACTGATGAATCGCTGAACTCTACTTCTGAAACTAATAATACACTATATGTTAATTAATTAAATTTAAATTAAAAAAAGAAAATTGAAGGTCACACACACACACACACAAGTACTGGGGCACCTGGGTGGCTGTCTGTTAAGCATCTGCCTTCTGCTCAGGTCATGATCTCAGGGTCCTGGAATCAAGTCCCACATTGGGCCCCTTGCTCAGTGGCGAGCCTACTTCTCCCTCTGCCTGACACTCCGCCTACTTGTGCTCTCTCTCCCTCTGACAAATAAATAAAATCTTAAAAAAAAATTCAAGGAATGTAAGATATGTTTCTATGAAGGGGGAAAAAGAATAATTTTGTCCTACAGTAGTTGTTTAGAGATTGTTTAAGTGTTGTTCCAGAATGGGCAGCCGCTCTTTCTGCCCACGGGTCCTGTCCCCGTGCTTTAATAAAATCACCTTTTGCAATCAATCAATCAATCAATCAGTCAATCAATGTTGTTCCAGAATGAGAAAGAGGAAAGGAGAAAAAAAAACTTGAATTGATATAAAAAGTTGTAAAGGGTCTGTAGAAAAATAAAGCAAGAGCAAGAGAAACTTATCTCACATGGTCAAAAAAGAAAGAAAGAAAGAAAAAGAATGCTGAAAATGGAATCAATGAATATAAAATAAAATTCATTTTTTTCTTATTTTTAATTGATCAAAAACATAACTGACAGTCAAAAGCAAAATTAGTAGCAACATATTATGTGTTTAAAGCATATGTAAAAGTAAAATGTATAGGGGCACCTGGCTGGCTTAGTCAAGAAGAGCATGCAGTGCTTGATCATGAGTCATCAGTTTGAGACCCACGGTGCCTACAGAGACTACTTAAAAATAAAAAAATATATAAACTTTAAAAAGAAAGTAAAATTTATAACAACAATAGCACAAAAGATGAGAGGGAAGAATTGAGTATATAAGGTCCTTACATGCTACATGAAGTGATATAAAGATCTTTGAAAGTGGGCTCTAATTAAAGAGGTGTACTGCATATCATAGGGCAAACACTAAAAATTAATACAAATTAACAAATAACAAGTTTATAAGATAAATGGAATTATAAAAAACTCAATTTATACAAGAAGGCAATATTTGTGGGATGTGGCTAAAGCAATGCTTGAAAGAATAGTTATTAAAATGATTATATCAGAAAAATAATGATTCTTAAGTCAGACTGTCAGTATTTAAATATAGGCCCACTTCATGCTAAATATATGTTCTTAGGCAATTTGCTTAACTTCTCAGTGGGTCAAATTCCTAATCACTAACACGAAGATAACATAATTCTTACTTCCTAGGGGTATAGTAAGAATTAGATTAGATTAGAAATAGGTAGAACTCTTAGCACGATGCCTGGCATATGTTAAGTATCGAATAAATCTCAGCTAATTTTCTTATTAATTTCCAATAATTAGTAAACAATTTTTGTAGGAACTGGAGATAAGGATGACAAACCATCCTTACCCTCAAGAACCTCACAGTCTAATGAGGATTTACAAAAATTACTACTCAACATAAAATGGAGACCACGGAGAAATGCTGCTTGTACCAGACTGAGAGAATTAACCAAGTTTCTCAGATACAGGAGACCTCTCATTAAGATTTAAAGAATTAGTAGTTACCTAACTGAAAGGAAACATCCAGGGAGAGAATGGTTTGTTCACCTCAGTTGCCCCCAGCAGGTCCCAGAGCAGGAAAGTTGTGAGAGCATATGCGAACTGGAAAACTGCTATTGGTTCCAATACTAGAGCATAGATTTCCAAAGCCAGCATGGCAGATGGGTAGGTAGGCAGGAATAGGAGATCCAAAGACCTCCCTTGTCATTCCAAGAATACCTTGGGAATGGTTTCATGTGGAGGTTATACATGAGAAGATGTACGATTCTAGCTTAAACAAGTAGGTGCAGGGAGGTAGGAACCACAGTTGAGCAAGATGTGCAGTTTAGCAATAGATTTGCTTGGTTTGAGGTACTAATAAGGGATCCAGAAAGCAACTGTCTGGTGCCTACGTCTGATCCCTGAGAGGTGAGGCAGAAATAAGAATTTGAGACTTAACAGTGCACTGTAGTAACTGAAGTCTGGACCACGAAAGAGGCTTTCCAAGCAAGGAAGGAGAACTTATGTAAGGATAGAGTCAATGAGGTAACTCTAGGACCTGCTGGGGGCAACTGAGGTGATAAGAAAAGAGAACTATAAATAGATATTAAAGACAAAGTGGGAACTTGACTAGGTATTGATGATACTTGAGAATTTTGATCAGAAAATTTCCCTTCAAACTATAATAATATCTCTTCATACATAGTGAGCTCTGTATGGCACTGTATTAACTTCCTGGGTATGCTGTAGCAAGTAACCATAAACAAATGGTTTAAAACAACAAGAACTTATTCTCTCACAGTTCTGAAGGCCAGTCAGGTGTCTAAAGGGCCACATTCCCTCCGAGGTTCTAGGAGAGAATCCATTCCTTGCCCTTGCAGTTTCTAGTGATTGACTGCCAACATTCGTCAACTTATTGCTGCATCTCTCTCTGCTCTGTCTTCATATTATCTTTCTCCTCCCAAGTATCTATTTCAACACTTCCTCTGCCTCTCTCCTATAAGGATATATGTGATTGCATTTCTTTTTAGAGTTCACATATTCTAGGATAAATCCTCCTCTCAGATCATCAACTTAATTACATCTCTGCATTATAAGGTCACGTTCACTCTTTTGCCATATTATGTGATATTGACAGGCACTAAGATTAGGATGTAGACTCATGTTTTCAGAGACCACTACTCAGATTACTTCAAACACTTTGTCAAAAATTTAAAGTAATAAAAATCACTGTTAGAAAGGTCTGAGGGAGGGGCGCCTAGGTGGCTCAGATGGATAAGCATCTGCCTTCAGCTCAGGTCATGAGCTCCAGGTCCTGGGATCAAGCCCTACATCTGGCTCCCTGCTCAGTGGGGAGTCTATTTCTCCCTCTGTCTCCCCCTTGTTCATGCTCTCTCGCTCTCTCTCCCTGTCTCTCAAATGGAATAAATAAAAGCTTTAAAAAAAAAAAGAAAAAAAGAAAGGTCTGAGGGAAAGGGTATTCATACACTGTTGACAAAGTTAAACTGGTATGATCTCTTTGGAGGGCAATTCAGCAAGGTCAAGAAAAAGGTCTTTTAAAATGTGCATATTGCCCTTAATTTAGTAATTACAACTTTAGAAGTCTATCTCAAGAAGATATTTGGTCATACATGAACACACAAGTGTGTTCAACAAAATCTTTTTAATATTTGAAAAAGAAAAGCTGGATCTAACCTAAAATGCCAAACAATAGGGGTTAAAATCGGTTTTAAATTATATTTTTATATATGTGTGTAAACATATAGACATATATGCAATACATGTATATATATATATACACACATATATACATAATGTAATACATAATTCATATATTGGATTCATACAATGACATCAGGTGTAGCCATTAAAATTGGTAATATAATTCCATGTTTATAGCATGTAAAAGGACTTACAATATCATCAAATTAAAAGATTATTAAACAATCACCTCACACCAGTCAGAATGGCTAAAATTAACAAGTCAAGAAATGATAGATGTTGGCAGGGATGCGGAGAAAGGCGAACCCACCTACTGTTTATGGGAATGCAAGCTGGTGCAGCCACTCTAGAAAACAGTATGGAGGTTCTTCAAAAAGTTGGAAATAGAGCTATCATACGATCCAGCAATTGCATTACTGGGTATTTACCCCAAAGATACAAATGTAGGGATCCAAAGGGATATGTGCACCCTGATGTTTATAGCAGCAACGTCCACAATAGCCAAACTGTGGAAAGAGCCAAGATGTCCATTGACAGATGAATGGATAAAGAAGATGTGGTATATATATACAATGGAATATTATACAGCCATCAAAAAGAATGAAATCTTGCCATTTGCAATGATGTAGCTGGAACTGGAGGGTATTATGCTGAGCGAAATAAGTCAATCAGAGAAAGACATGTATCATATGACCTCACTGATATGAGGAATTCTTAATCTCAGGACACAAACTGAGTGTTGCTGGAGTGGTGGGGGGTGGGAGGGATGGGGTGGCTGAGTGATAGACATTGGGAAGGGTATGTGCCATGGTGAGCGCTATGAATTGTGCAAGACTGTTGAATCACAGATCTGTATCTCTGAAACAAATAATACATTATATGTTAAAAAAGAAGAAGAAGAAGATGGCAGGAGGGGAAGAATGAAGGGGGGAATCGGAGGGGGAGATGAACCATGAGAGACTATGGACTCTGAAAAACAAACTGGGGGTTCCAGAGGGGAGAGGGGTGGGAGGATGAGTTAGCCTGGTGATGGGTATCAAAGAGGGCAAGTTCTGCATGGAGCACTGGGTGTTATATGCAAACAATGAATCATGGAACACTACATCAAAAACTAATGATGTAATGTATGGTGATTAACATAACATAATAAAAAATATGCAATATAAAAAAATAAAAGATTATAAAACAGTATATATAGTAGGATCACATTTTAGTATAAAAGGACATCTAAAAGAATCTAGATGAGGGGCGACTGGCTGGCTCAGTAGGTAGAGCATGTGCCTTGATCTCAGAGTTGTGAGTTCAAGTTCCACACTGGGTATAGAGATTACTTGAAAATAAAATCTGTTAGGGGCACCTAGGTGGCTTAGTCAGTTAAGCATTTGACTCTTGACTTTGGCTCAGGTCATGATCTCAGGGTCATGACATAGAGCCCCGTGTCAGTCTCTGTGTTTGTGGAGCTTGCATAATATTCTCTCTCCCTCTTCCTCTGCCCCTCCCCCTGCTCATGCATCCTCTCTCTCTCTAAAAAAAAATTAAAAAATAAATAAAATATTTTCAAAATAAACAAAAAATATAAAAAATAAAAGAATCTGGATGAGTTGATCATACATATATTAATATTAGTAAGATCAATGAAATTTTACTCATTTTTATCTATGATTTTTAATTTTTTCTTCAATGAGCTTATTTACAATATTTTTTAAACCACAAAAATGTGAATTTGTTAGACATGTATTAACTTTTCTTCAAAAATATATTACCCTTCTTAAACGTTCAGATATTTCAATTTAATTTAGCCATAAATTATCTTCTGATAGATAAAAAAGAAAACTATACAGATATACTTACAAATGAATTCATAAAAAAAAAACCAAATATCTGTTTTCTAAATATTACAAAGTCCAAACGTCAAAACAATTTGAACCACCTATGTAAAAATGTTAATACTAATATTATCTCTTTATGTCATAACAAAGAAGAGTAAAACTTTTATTCCTGAGTATAATAAATTTTCCTTATTTAAGAAAAAGCTATCCTATGGCTGTAAATATACTCTACAAGCCATTTAAAAGCCAATTATGTACGTGCCCCTGGTAAATGAGACTGTGAATGAATTACATCTATAAACTTAAATTATACACATAAATTATGAAACTTAATTGTTTCTGGAAGAGGCTCTAATCTTATTAAGTGTCGTGATTATTGATATGGTTGTCCACAAAATGCATTTTTCAATATTTAATTTGATTTATATTTAACTCATAAAAGAATGAGTTATATAGTAGCAGTACAGGTATATTTTATAGCTCAAACCTAAAAAATATCATGAAATTGCTCTTTGGTTATCATTAAATGCGATCCACCAATTCTTCCAAAACCAATAAATATTCACTTCCACTGGTATTTGCTTCCTCATCTGGAAAATGGATTAATCAAAAAATGTCCTCTTAAGGCTTTATGGAGAACTTTATGTAGCTTTCCATAAAATGAATAATGGAAATTGTGCAGTGTTCACTACTAGGACATTTGCATTAATACTAAGGAAGAAGTAGTGCCCAGTTCATTTAACAACTGAAAATGATTAGGTTGTTAATTTTTTAAATTCACTCTAGGACTATCTGTTTGCCTACTAAATGCAAAGCATTTCACATCAAGCTACAAGAATGGTTACCCTAAATTGTTACTGTAGGTTGGAATCCTCAACCTCCTACAACAAAGTATAGTAAATAATTCAACTTTGTTCACATCATTAAGTACCTAAGAGAAAATTTTTCCAAATTCATATTTCATCAGTAGAAGTTGCTAGATAATTCTAAGGTCTGATAGAAAGTTAGGGTAGAAATGTTCATTCACATTTCTGTCACTGAGAGAAATCAGTACTTCTTAAATGAGCCTCTTCTAACACAGAAGCTAATCACGAAATATCTGTTTCAATTGTGTCAGTTCATAGGATTCTTAAAAGGTTGTTCACCCTAGAACAACATCTATAGATATCCTTAGAAGGGTGATATACCACAAGCCCCTGAAGGTGTGAGACAGTAGCAAGTGGGAGGGGGCCAAAAGAGATATCATCAATGCCTAGGAGAAGAAGAGGGCAGAGAATTTGAAGCCATTCGAATTTACTATGCACTTGGGGGAGGTTGGTGAAGAGTCTTATTGGAAGGATGCAGTAAGATCCATATAGGGCAGAAGGGTACCTAAGCAAACTTCTGTCTAATTTTACTTGATTCTGGAAAAACAACTGAGTTGACAATATGCAGGGTGCAATATCCCAGAAGCCCAAAATCCTCATTCCAGTTTGGAGAAAGCTTAAAATGTTAACAAACATTTGCTAGAATCCATCTCTTCTGTTTCTGGTTGTTATACCATCTTCCCAGTTTTATTATTATCCAAATTCTTTGATATAAATTTAAATTCATGTACATTTCATGTGAAGATAATACCAGGTGACCACAGTCATTGAGATAAAGGGATCTTTAATAATTTCCAGGATAAAATAAGTCATTTATACTGCATTCTCTTAAAATTAGTTTTTCTCTAAAGCCATCTGGGAATGCCTTCAAACTGTGACCAAATATTGAGCATACTGTTCTCTGTGAGATTCTGATTCAATTCGCTGCATATCTGAAAGTGCAAAGTTATTAATCACAAATTGGAAAAAAGAAAAAGAAAGCAGTTTTGCTTAAGTATTTTTTTCTTAGAAGACTTTCTTTTCCTTTTTTCTTTCTTTCCTTTTTATTTTTGGAAAGAAAGTGAAATACAAGAGCTGGTGAAATTGATGACTAAATATTCACCTTATTCTCCATTTACTTTCCCAAAACCAATTTATTGGTAGATTACCCTAGCAGCATGGATTTAACATTTACTGCTATTGTTTATTCTGCTGGAAAAAAAACTCCTTTTAAATCTAAAAAAGAGTTATGTCCATCTACCCATTCACTCCCACACATTTGTAATGCCTAATATATAGCAAACTCCGTGCAAGTGTCCAGGGAAATGAAACATAACTACATATTCTTAAGTGGGCATTGTATTTAATTTTGGCATTACTTCTTCAAGCTCCAAATCTAGGAAAATCTTTCAAAACCAGCACAAGTATTAAATTTAAAAAAATAAATGGTTTCACAAATCATCACTACAAGAGAGTTAGTAACGTGGTTAACTCATATTTGAGCATAACAATACACTGTACACTGTTTTTGAACAACTATTTAATATTTGGCCACAAGTACTGAAGCTGGACACCAGTGACTGCTCATGCTCATGCTCTTAATTTGAGGCAGATTTGAGCTCAGGCACCTTCTGTCCCACTGCTGAAGTTAAGGTGAAGGAAGATGTCAGCTCCGTTTCCCGGGGACTGGCTCGATGGCACAGCCACTAAGACAGGGCATACTTAACACAGCCTTGCAAATAGAATTGAACCAGTGCCAAGGATGCTTACCCATCTACTTAAAGACAGACACAAAGGATAGTCAATTCGCTAAATATTGCTGTCAGGCATGCAGAAAACTTCCCCCTGTATTTTTCAACCATCACATGCTTCTTCATTCATGCATTCAAACATTTACTGAACATCTGCTACAAGGCTAGGCATTATGTCAGGTGCTGAAGACACTGTCATGACCAAGGTAGACATGATCGCTGCCTTCATGTAATCTAAACAATAAGACTCACCAAGGGTAGGTTGGAAGGCAAAGGAACAACCCTATTCCTTTCCTCTCTGCATCTGCAACCCCCTAATATCATCACATTATAATGGTTTCATAGTTACTTCCATAACGTCTTCCACTAATTTTTCCCCCTGGTGAGTTTGGTTGCACTGGTCTTTTCTCTCTGACATGATAATAATTTCCTTAAGGGCAGGAACCCTACATCATAGAAATTTTTATGAACTCCTGTAACACCCAGTTGCCTAGATGTTCCCATTGACCCAGCATTTTTCCTACAAAATGGATAAGATCCTATTATCTTCCAGGGAAAAGCAATAGCAAAGGGAAGTTACAGCCCCTGTTCAGAACCGTGAAGCACAGATAGAGTAAAATTTCTCAGTGGATCAGGGTGCCTGTGTGATGGCTGGGTTAGTCATGTAACAATGCAACTGACATTCCACATACATATCAACTGCCAATCATTTCTGGTTCCCCCCCACCACCCTAACTCCCATCTACACACCTTTAATGCATTTAGGAAATTAGTATAGCCTGACTTGAGGCCACTGTACAAGTAGATGTCCTCTCCTTAAAAATCTCTCACCAAATGGTCTTTTTTGTTGTTGTTGTTGATCTTGCTGATATTTAATTTTTTCTCAAGACTTTTTAAATAATTTTTTATAGTTATGTTAATCACCATACATTATATGATTAGTTTTTGATGTAGTGTTCCATGAATCATTGTTTGTGCATAACACCCAGTGCTCCATGCAGAATGTGCCCTCTTTGATACCCATCACCAGGCTAACCCAACCCCCTACCCCCTTCCTCTCTAGAACCCTTAGTTTGTTTTTCAGAGTCTATCATCTCTAATGGGTCGTCTCCCCCTCCGACTTACTCCCCTTCATTCTTCCCCTCCTGCTATCTTCTTCTTTTTTTTTTCTTAACATATATTGCATTATTTGTTTCAGAAGTACAGATCTGTGATTCATCAGTCTTGTACAATTCAGTGTTCACCATAGCACATACTCTCCCCAATGTCTATCACCCAACCACCCCATCCCTCCCACCCCCCGCCACTCCAGCAACCCTCAGTTTGTTTCCTGAGATTAAGAATTCCTAATATCAGTGAGGTCATATGATACATGTCTTTTCTCCGATTGACTTATTTCACTCAGCATAACAACCTCCAGTTCCATCCACGCCGTTGCAAATGGCAAGATCTCATTCCTTTTGATGGCTGCATAATATTCCATTCTGTATATATACCACTTCTTCTTTATCCATTCATCTGTCCATGGATATCTTGGCTTTTTCCACAGTTTGGTGTTGTGGACACTGCTGCTATAAACATTGGGGTGCACGTACCCCTTCGGATCCCCACATTTATAGCTTTGGGGTAAATACCCAGTAGTGCAATTGCTGGATCGTAGGGTAGCTCTATTTTCAACTGTTTGAGGAACCTCCATACTGTTTTCCAGAGGGGTTGCACCAGCTGGCATTCCCACCAACAGTGTAGGAGGGTTCCCCTTTCTCCACATCCCCGCCAACATCTGTCGTTTCCTGACTTGTTAATTCTAGCCATTCTGACGGGTGTGAGGTGATATCTCGTTGAGGTTTTGATTTGGATTTCCCTGATGCCAAGCGATGTTGAGCACTTTTTCATGTCTCTGTTGGCCATTTGGATGTCTTCTTTGGAAAAATGTCTGTTCATGTCTTCTGCCCATTTCTTGATTGGATTATTTGTTCTTTGGGTGCTGACTTTGATAAGTTCTTTATAGATTTTGGATACTAGCCCTTTATCTGATATGTCATTTGCAAATATTTTCTCCCATTCTGTCAGCTATCTTTTGGTCTTGTGGACTGTTTCTTTTGCTGTGCAAAAGCTTTTGATCTTGATGAAATCCCAATAGTTCATTTTTCCCTGGCTTCCCTTGCCTTTGGCGATGTTTCTAGGAAGAAGTTGCTG